>NC_092233.1:11315241-11337741 GCF_036320965.1 Panulirus ornatus | reverse complement strand
TCAAGCCCTCCCTGGTTACGTTATGTTCCTCCGCACACTCACTCACTTTATGGGTTTCAACCCCCAACACTTTCTTGTTTTCCCTCACACAAACACTCGTCAGATCCACAGAAATCCTTGCAAGAGCACTGTCGAAAATAGTGTTGCTTTTCGTCAATGTTCACGTTCTTCTGTTCTTGATAGGTTCACCCGGTCTCTCTACTGGGCACAGTGTCCGTACACTCGAACGTCTCAATATTTTTATATGAATATATGTTGACCAACAAGGCATGCTCTAGTCAAAGCCATCTCGGGTGAAAGAAAAAGGTCAAAAATATGAAAGTTAGATTTAATCAGGACGTCGCAGGTGTTTGAAGACTTGGCTCTTAAAGCAAGAGAAGTTATAGGAAGAGGGAAGGATACATGAAGTGAAGACCCTTTCCAGAGCTCGGCTATTCGAGGGAGTTAGGTAGCCACACAAGAGCCAATCCTCACTCGTGTTCTTCAGGAACTCCCTCCCTCCCTCTTAATGAACGTTTCCTCCTCCTCCTCCTCTTCCTCCTCCTCCTCCTCCTCCTCCTCCTCTTCCTCCTCCTCCTCCTCCTCCTCCTCCTCCTCCTCTTTCTCCTCCTCCTCCCCCTCCTCCTCCTCCTCCTCTTCCTCCTCCTCCGTACTGGCCCTTGGACCTGGTCTGCACTTCACGTGACACGTCCATACACCTGGTATTGCTCACCTTGCTCCTGTTTCACTCTCTGCTTGCTATCAGTCAGTATCCTCACTCCTTGGTGAAGTCCTCATCAACGTCATCTGATTTTCTAATTCTTAATGTTGAAGGCTCCTGTCATCGTGACAAAAGACCACATCAACTCCGGGCCTTAATTGAAATATAAAGAGGATTATAAAACGGGGAAAAAAAAGACACGGGAATGTATTTACGATTTTTTGAGAAAGTGGAATACCTGTCTTTTACGTTTATCCTCTTGTTAGTACTGTGTTGCGTAAGTGTGAGGGAGGTAAATGGTTGAGAGAGAGACAGAGAGAGAGAGAGAGTTGCTATTCCACAGCACTTAATTGTGCACGAGACACTTTATAATGATTAATATCCTCCGGAAAGAAGTGTAAAATAAGAAAATTAATGTCCACTAACACCGAAGAGCCAGCCTGGTTCAGTTAAAGAAAAAGAAAAAAACTCAGAAAAAGAAAAAAAATGTTTTCTTTCTTTCTAAAATCGCTTTGACGTAAGTACAAAAAATCGTTCATTTTGCCGGTCACCTCATAATGTTCTTAGCTACGCCCAGGAAGCCGTATGTCACGTGAACCTCAACCTAAGAATAGGAATGTGTAAACAGTCACTCTTTCTTCTCCGTATTTGATGCCAGAGCCGACACCACAAGGGATGGGAACACGAGTAAACACTCAGGCTTCAAGTTGAGACAAAAAAAAGAATAAAACATTACGATTCACCTCGAAGCCACAATTTATTTTGATCCACTTGTTCGAAGCCACAATTTATTTCGATCCACTTGTTCGAAACATTGTTTGGCTTCTCTTGTCATCACATTTACGACACGTCAGTGGCTCCTCATCCACGACGGTGATTTCCCACAGGATGGTGAGATGAGAAGACATTATCACCATGGTAGAAATTAACGTTTATTACTCTTGACGTCGAGACCGTGGCGTAAAATTCAGTAAACGCACGAAGAAAATGGGAAAGTTTGACATTCAAGATGAAGGAAAACGAGTGAAAACGAAAAAGTTTGACTTGCACGTTACGTTCTGACATGACTGTAATCAAGGGTCGTATAAACCGACAACTAACTGGATTAAAAACACGTTTCCTGCTGGCTGAGTGGCAGGCGGATCCAGGCGGCCGGTCTGAACGAAATGATATTACATGAAATATTCTATACGGTCGTGTGTGTGTGTGTGTGTGTGTCAGGCATGTACGTATGTGTCTAGGGGCATATTTTTGTGTGTATGTGTTAATTGTGATAGAGTAAATGGAAATAGCAGTTACTTCATATATATATTTTATTATTATCATTATCGTTATTATTATTATTATTATTATTATTATTATTATTATTATTATTATTATTATTATTATTATTAGTCGCCGTCGTCCGCGTCAGCGAGGTAGCATAGGGAAACAGACGAGGAATGGCCCAACCCAACCGCATATATATATATGGATAGGGGAGAAAGAATACTTCCCACGTATTCCCTGCGTGTCGTAGAAGGCGACTAAAAGGGGAGGGAGCAGGGGGCTGGAAATCCTCCCCTCTTTTTTTTTTTAATTTTCCAAAAGAAGGAATAGAGAAGGGGGCCAGGTGAGGATATTCCCTTAAAGGCCCAGTTCTCTGTTCTTAACGCTACCTCGCTAACGCGGGAAATGGCGAATAGTTTGAAAGAAAAAGAATATATATATATATATATATATATATATATATATATATATATATATATATATATATATATATATATATATATGACTTAGTTCTAGCCACAAATGAAGATATTATCTAATTATCTATAATACTGAATGTGGAGAAAAATTTTGTGCAAGTGTTCAATAATTGCTTTTTAAGTTTCAACATTGCCTGTCATGCTCGTGAACATAGAAGTCGTAAAATGATATCAGATTTGAGACTTACACATTTTACGATCGTCGCATTGCCCATATCAGCTAAATCTAAAATGATATCGTCATTGGAAAAATATACGGATATTTCTTAGAAATGCTTCAGTAAAATATTCAAAGCAGTAGGGTGGACATCTATGCCAATGTGTAACAGGTTTTTGCGAGAAATAGGCCGAAATGGTGGAACAGTGAAATATAGAGATGTTTTCTATGATACAAACACATGATAAACTCAAAGAGAACCGTAATTGGTATGATAAAGTTTAGTTATGTAGATCCGTATGGAAAAAAATGAAACTTGTATGACAAAGTAAACTTAAGTATGATACATACGATGCTTAAAAGGGCAAAAGAACCGTAAGGGAATTCTTATAATTATGCTAGAAGCAAGAGCGTCATTACCCGGAAAATTAGTCCATTAATTACGGAAAACGGCGACGTTTTTCAAGGCACTCAAGCCACGGCAAAGATCGTAGATCATATAGTATTTCTTTATCTCTATTTACGCGTGAAAATTGCAAGGAGAGGAAGACGTTCTACATCGCATTGGCATACAAGATGAAGATGCACTGTCATCACTGTATGGAAATGAAGTAGAGAAAACACCATGCTCAAATAAGTTTCATCCAAGGATATTAGATGGGATGAAATTTGAGATACATTAGTTAGGCCTTTAACTGTATATTTCAATATTTCACACACTACAGGGAAAAGGTCTTGAGGATATAGAGTTTGCTAATGTATCGCCGATATTTAGAAAATCTGATCAGTCTCTGTTTAGAAATTATCGTCCAGTTAGCTAAACTTTTGTATAGAATAAACTTTCGGAAACCATCATACTAGACGATATTGTTCAATAGGGTTTTCGAAGATATCTCTTATGTCTCACCAAATGTGCCTAATTTCTCTTCTTGATTTAAGGTGAACGTATGATGCGAGTAAAACTGTTGATGTTATCCATGTAGGTTCCCATGAAGCGTATATCGTAAACTCCTGCAGTACAGATTACTAGCTAAACTTAGGCTACATGATGTAGATGGGGGTTTTACTGAGGTGGTTAAACATTTTTTTTGGAATGGCCGTCAACGGTGATTTTGATGGTCAAGCCTCAGAATAGTTGTAAGTAACAAGTGGTATGGTATAGAGATCAGTTTTGGGACCACTTCTCTTTCTCGTATGTATAAATGACTGCGTTCTAAGACAACCGAATTCGCAGACGATACCGAACTTTGATATAAATGAAAAAAATGACAGAAATTGATCGTCAAAATCTTCAAATTGTATTATAAATGTACTGATGGACTGTGTTCACAGCTCACAAGTGAACTTTTATATAGAGAGATGCATTATTTCGCACATCGGTGGACTGAGCGAGATGGTACGCTACGATATGAATCCTGTTGACCAACAAAAGGCAGTTGAGGAAAATTATTTAGACACAAGAATTTCTTCTTATCTACAACCACAGAAGCGTTGCCCTGTGAAGCAGTAAAACGGCGTACACAGTTCGTGGATACATAGTTACGGCTGTGGAATTTAGATACAAGGAAATTACCCTCACTCCTATTCAGTCTAGTGTGCGTCCCTGACTTTGATATTGTGTTCCTCCCTCGCCAACCGTACTTGAAAAAAAGGACAAGAGAGAATGGAGAGAGTATAACGGAGAGCAATCGAGATGATTAGTGGAATTGGAAACCTCATCCTATGCGAGTCGGCTAGACAGCTTAAACGTGTTTAGCTTCGAAAAAGACAAAGAAGACTCAGACGTGATTTAGTACAGGTACTTAAGCTAGCAAAGCCTCTGATCCCGATCGGAGCAGCGGATTTCGACTGGATTTGTATGATGACACTAGCAGTAGTCAAATTCGTGGGCGATCCCTTTCTCCTTCAAATGAGGCGAAGTACTTTTCTTCAACAGAATTCTTGGCATATGGAATGACTTGCCAGTTACGTTGGTTGAAAGCAACGCCATAGATACGTTTATGGAACTTGATGAACCTTTTTTTTTTGCCTGAAGTCCACGACTGGCATTATTATTTGCGTGTCCTTGGTTACGTGAAAGATTTCTCATTACCACACAGATAAATAGATGTCTTAGAGTTGTTGGTATCATCCACATAACCACGAACAGCTTCGAGGAGAAGATCTAGTGATCTGTTACTGTTTGAAGTCCTTTTGTATTCATCTGTATATTCCTTTTTTAATACGGAGACCATAAATATTAATACATTAGTGACATTAAGTGCATTTTTGAAATAATTGAACTAATTTTCTTTTTTTGGGGGCAGTTTACCATTAAAATTACCAAAGTATTACCGTTTTTTATCTTTCCTATACGATCCATTCACAGAATATTGGGCACCATCTTCTTCTTCGTTGAATAGCAAGATGTCAGGGACTCCGTCGTCTTGGTATGACAATTAGTCTTCTTGGGGTAAGGTGTGGGTGATTGATTGCCTACCTAACCATTTGTTGACGAGGATCCAGTTGGCCAAACGGTTCCGGGACGTCTGACAGCCACCTCCTAATGAGGGTTTACTTAATGACTGGGATATTGTATGGTAAAATGTTTCCTGCGAACGTTTGCCTAATGACTGGGATGTTATATGGTAAAACGTTTCCTGCGAACGTTTGTCTAATGACTGGGATATTATATGGTAAAGCGTTTTCTGATAACGTTTGCCTAGTGACTGGGATGTTGTATGGTAAAACGTTTTCTGCGAACGTTTGCCAGATGATTGGGATATTGTATGGTAAAACGCTTCTTGCAAACGTTTGCCTAATGACTGGGATATTATATGGTAAACCGTTACCTGTGAATGTTTGCCTAATGACTGTGGTATTTACATGGTAAAACGTTTTCTGCGAACGTTTGCCAGATGATTGGGATATTATATGGTAAAACGTTTCCTGCGAACGTTTGCCTAATGACTGGAATGTTATATGGTAAAACGTTTTCTGCGAACGTTTGCCAGATGATTGGGATATTGTATGGTAAAACGCTTCTTGCAAACGTTTGCCTAATGACTGGGATATTATATGGTAAACCGTTACCTGTGAATGCTTGCCTAATGACTGTGGTATTTACATGGTAAAACGTTTCCTGCGAACGTTTGCCTGATGTCTGGGATATCATATGGAAATCGTTTCCTGGTGACGTTTATTTAATAACTGGGATATTACATAGTAAAACGTTTCCTGCTAGCTTTATAGAATAGCTTTACATGTGTGTCATTTCCTTGATATTTTTCGAATGAATTGTGGCATAGAACAGTCTTAACAAAGCAGCTCTTTGCTCTAATTGTTGACTGACGTACTCATTCCAGATTATTTACACAGGCGACTGACCTCAGATTATCTACACAGGAGAGACTGTGATAGATAGACGTGTAGGCAGTGGTGTTTTATAGGATGCTCTTGATCAGTAAATGGTGTTCTTCTCTTTGCATTGCTTACTTCCCTTATTTTTGAAAGATTAGAGTCCATTGTGGTGATAACAGTGAGATACGGTTCATAAGGAGTTATAAAGGAAGAGAAGTGATTAGGTTGTAACTAGTAGCGTTCATAAAGGAAGAGGAGTGATTAGGTTGTATGTAACTGGTAGCAAGAGAGAGAGAGAGAGAGAGAGAGAGAGAGAGAGGCGAGAAGTGCCAATTCCAGTATAGGTGTCCTGTGAAACCTGGAATCAGATCTAGGATTAAGACAGATGACTCTTTTATATACTCATACCAACGCCAACGTTGGTCGGGACGTGCTCCACTCCAGACTAGAGCGATTAATTCATTCCCTCGCTCACAAGTTCTCGAACAGCCCGACTTTGCCGGGAGGAGATTCGCCAACCTGTTACAGCTTTCCTTCTTTTATCGTAGAAGTGATCCTCTTGATCCCGTTGCCTTTCATTAGCTTAATGAGGTTCGCGAGCTCCAGTGTCTACCCATAGTGCGTAGGTATAAGGCGTGTCGGGTGGAGGAATACATAGTGATAACTATTTCATCCCTGGGGATAGGGGAGAAATAATACTTCCCATGTATTCCCTGCGTGTCGTAGAAGGCGGCTAAAAGGGAAGGGAGCGGGGGGGGCTGGAAATCCTCCCCTCTATCATTTTTGATTTTCCAAAAGAAGGAACAGAGAAGGGGGCCAAGTGAGGATTTCCCTCAAGGGCTCAGTCCTCTGTTCTTAACGCTACCTTGCTAACGCGGGAGATGGCGAATAGTATGAAAAAGAAAAAAAAAAATGCGGGGAGAGAGTTTTACACTCGTGTTGCCTCGTCTCTTAACCTTGTGTATTGGTAACGTGTCTTTACTCCCACACACACACACACACACACACACACACACACACACACACACACACACACACACACACACACAGCAGCCTATGCCAGGTACCCATTTATCCACCAGCCCCCAAGGGAAAGATGAACACCTGGGTTGAGTCAGCAACACTAACCCCAGTACCACAGAGGCTCCATTACTCCCCCCTTACCTTCACCACATCGTCTTTACCCAGCCTGGGATAGATTCCCTTGGGATATGTGGTTCCTACCCCACTTCGAGTTGAGATTGAGTAGCAGTACATACACTCTTCACGTGTGCTCAGTATGGTAGAGATACCTCATATATACGTAGTCCAGGGACACAAAGTCAGCCATTGTGGTGGACCTTTGCGAGTAATCTATAAGTATTCATATCACATACATGATCACATGCATCATCGTACCTTCACTTCCATCAAAAACCTCACTTATACCAACATGAAGAATAATACTGGCAAGTTAACGTTTTCCTGTAGGCACAGCTTTTGTCCTGATATATATATATATATATATATATATATATATATATATATATATATATATATATATATATATATATATATATATATATATATATATATATATATATATATATCCTAGCTTAGGGGTGGATGAACAGCTTGGTTGACTGTGGGCCAACTGCCACAACCAGGGTTTGATCCTATGCGCTCGACAGTGGTCAGCTACACCACGGAAGTCCCGCACAACCACCGAGAGCGGATGAATACCTGGGTTGACTATGAACCAACCGCCACGAACCAGAATTCGAACACTTGGGCTGGCCCGCGAATGCGTCACGGCCAGGGACGCTAACCGCTACACCTACGGAAGGTCCATTTCGTTCCTAAAGTCTCCTGTTGTATGGAATTGATGCACGTTTTTTTTTTTTTTTTACACCCGTTCCACATGTGTCGGTAGCCTTGGTTGATAGGGACTCCACCAAGACGCGCCATTGTATTACAAATTGCTGTATTATTCCGACAGATACAAAACGCGTAGGTGGCGGAGGTCCAGCCAACAAATCGTGTCTGTATTGCATCGCTAAACCCGTGGCAGCGGGGAGCGAGGTTGGGGGGGAAGGAGGATTAGGAAGCCTTTCTGAATATGTATTGTAGTTCTATTCAAAATCAAAACAATATCTCACAATTTACCAGTCAGGAGCTAAAGCCTCATCGTTGAAATATTTCTAGTTCAAAGTAAACTCCCGTTTTCTGTTGGGGATAAACCTGTCAATTCAGATAAGTGAAAAAGAAAACGTAATTCTCAGGTACGTATAGGACATAGAGTACATACAGTATAGTACATATAGTATGATATAATGCAAAAAAGAACGAGATTTGTTATAGAAAAGTGATTCTCAGTATGTCATAAACTCATAGCCCATAGTTTCATCAACATTCCTAGTATAACGAGCTGAGAGAGAAGGCAAGTTACTGTCAAGAACTTGAAAGCATTTATGGAAGATCTAGGTTCTTGTTTCTAGATGTAACTGGAACGAGGAATATGATATTGCACTCTTGTGTTCCCTAGTGCTGTATCCTTATGAGTGAAGTTCTACCGTATGTATGAAGCCGCCCCCCAATAATATGAACTTCTTATGAATTCAGTAAACACTGGCGTTGCTCCTGGATCTGCAATGCAACACCAAAACTGTGTATAAACTCACACTCTGAAATGCATACATGTATCTACTCCACTATCACTACTACTACTGTTGTTTCTTTTATACAACGAATACAATGGAATATGGAATTCTAACAGCAACAGACCACTTTTATACAACGAATACAGTGGAATTCTACCAGCAACAGACCACTGGAACCTTTCGAGGATATTTGTGATCGTGGAAGGTATCAGAAACTCACAGATTAGTGTGGTAAAAGAAAGTATTTAGATCATTCAAAGAGAATAAACCTGCAAAAATTTGCCACTGTGACTTAAGGGAAGGCGCGAATATTGCGAATTGTGGACTTGAAGCGAAATATTTATGAAGTGTATTCGTAAACATATATGTGGTTCTTCCTTCACCCACACTTAATTGACACATCATCGTTCCTTAAGGCGGTAATCCTATTAGAAAAAAAAAAGTACTTCGCCTCATTCGATGTGAAACGTTTTTGCCCGCGAGTTTATGTCCACACTGGAATTGAGATTAGGCATCAGATCAAGTCTTTAGTAAATGGATAGATCAAGATTATCATGATCCTTTGATCATTTCAAATATTTGTAGTAACCTTCTGTTTTCTAATAGGGAGTTAACTAGTTTGTATCCAATCTATAAGGCAGCTCTCATGGCCTTGACTCACAAGCGAAGGGTCAGTCACCGTACGTGTGTATGTCACTAATCATCAGTCCAGAGCACTCTTAGTGGCCAGGGGCTGATGGCGGGTTCCACGGGGTCGTAACACTTGGTGGGAACAGAGGGTTGGAAGGTATTCAATACCCTTAAGCCATGAATACCGAGTTAGTGCATGCGTGTCTTACTTGTATCGTACTACTGATGTCCCACTAATTTTTTTTTGCACTGATGATTATAATGTAAGATTTGAGTTAAAATGGCTTTCTTTTAAAGTGTTGTTACGTAATATTACAGTTTGAGTTGATGGATATATTCGTATTTTGATGTGTCTCAAAATTTTTGATGTCTTTAGGTTAGTCGTGTACGCGGTTGAATTTGTAGGTAGTAAGCGTTAGGCTGGTGTTGGCGTAGTATACCTGTGAGGTATACTACGTAGTATACTTGTGAGGGGAAGGAGGAAGACAACCACAAGTGGGATGGGAGAGAGGCAGACTGTGGACCCGACGGAGGAGGAGGAGGAGCAGCAGCAGCAGCAGCCTGAGGCTTTCCACTGTTTCCATATCGGGTTTCCGTAGCGAAGAGAGCCGATAACCTGCAGGGCATTTTGACGTTATCAGAGAAGGCAGGAGGGACGAACGCTGACATCTCATCACCCTACCTACTTGAAGCGCCAGGTGACTGCCTCTCAGACGTGAACTCAAAGAGGGTTACAACCTCTCACCCCTGCAACAAGGCAGACACGCCCTCAACCCGCCCCTCAGACACACTCACACCTTAATGGAATGGGACAGTACACGCACTAGCCAGATACAAGACTTGAAGAAACGTAACTAGCCACGCTTTTGATGGGCTAGCGACATACATATGCACTAAATCCAGAGGATTACATGCGACAGAGAGCTTGAATTGACGATTTTGAAAAAGAATCATTGTACCTCTGATTATTATTGTGTAAAAATGATTGTATTATTATTTTTTCTTCGTTTTTTCCTTTAGCTTTCGTGGTATCACTGTCTGTAAAGAATGTAGTCCCAGAATTGCTGGACAGAGATCTCTCACAGTTTTAATTCCAAGCATCCTACAGTCGTGTTCAAGACAAGTATCCTCCAAAAGTAGATATTTTTGTGCTCAAGTACTCACCAACAGTGGATATTTTTGTGTTCAAGACAAGTATCCACCAAAAGTAGATACTTTATGCTATTTGATCTCCATGGAACTGAAGAAAGTTGGATCATTTGTTGTTCTTCTTGAGCCTGACAGCATCATCCGAGACAGATGCTGTAGCGGCAGCGTGTTGACAGTGCAGAGGTAATGGCGTGTCGTCCTCTTCTTGTGAATGCGAGGCTTCTGGCACAAGGTGATATTCTGTTGACATTTCATTTTAGAGGTACGATATTTTCTGTGTTTCAGGAAGAAGATTTTTGATCCTCTCGCCTCTTTCCTCTGGAGAGGAACACCTTCCTTTTCCTTGATGATTTGATTGTAGAACCCGATACAATATGGGCCTCAGACTTCCTTCTTCATATCCTTTTAGTTGTCCTCGGGAAGTAATTATTTCATAAGCTCTGATAAAAGGTGATGATTTATCCTCGCTTTTATTATCATTAACTCGTTTTCATATGAGTTCATCATAATCGTGTTACTGATAATAGTCTCGTTGGATCCCCTGTTATGAGTCTTCTTGTTCTTCTTGCAGGCTAACGAAGATTTTCCCAAATCTATCCACCATGTACTCTTATTGGATAAGTAGACGTTTTACTTCTAGAAATGTTTCCCAGCTAATGTCCTATGACGTATGTCAAGTGTTATTGCGACCATTATCATGATTTTAAAGTATTCTCTTCACGAAGGTCGGTAAATTTTGGACGACCGAAAGCTAATTTAAGTAAAGAACATAATCTCCCAAGACAAATTTGCTCATAAAAACTGTTAGCTTTCAAGGAACTATACGTAGGATGGTTTGTAGTTTAGTGGAGTGGAGAGGGTTGAGAATAGACGAAATATAGGGACCAGCTACACTCAGCGTCCCCAGTGAGGATTACGTGTACCCAACCTGGTTGTGAAGACCTATCCGTGTCTGTACCATGCCACCAGTGTTTCCTACCTGATGAGTTTCCAGGACAACAGCTGCCGCCACCAGCAACACCAGCAACAGGTGGGAGTGAAAGATGATGGTTTTTGGTAAAACTTTCTCTTGTTCTTTGATCGAACCCTTGGAGTTCGAGATGGCATTTGTCACTGGGAACTTTGTAATAATAGCATGATGATCACAACACTTACCGGCTTATTGAATAATGCATGCAGCCAATGGCTTAAAATGTATATAAATGTGCACTGTCTAACAAAGTCGCTGGGGCTATGAAAAGAGAATGGGTGTCGCACATTTTTTTGCACATACATTGAATGTCATCTGAAATGTTCATAACAGCTGAAACAGGCAGGGTCGTCCTCGAAATGGTCTGTACGAGTTCGAAAAGGCTTGATGCAACTGCGGTGCAGAACTGCAACTCTGGGACGAGGGATCTTTGGTAGAAGGAAGTGACGGTGGCGAGAAGGGTGCTGTACCTTGTTTTGTTAGTGCAAACTGTTCAGCGGTCGAAGAGATCCTTATGTTCCATGGTGCTATTATCTCCGCAAAACTAATATATGTGTGTTGCTTTAAGAAACGAATGAATATACACTTATAACCTGCTCTTACTGAGGTCAGGTGTATTTTTGGTTTCCATTCATATTCATTTCTGCTGGTTATACATGCAATGCTCGATGTAACAGAATGGCTCTTTACAAAAAGCAAGGAAGTCTTTGACTTCTGTCTCCTGAGGCCAAGAACGAGGAGGAAAGACTCATGGCAAATAAGTCTTATTTGTCTAAGATCAACATTCAAACATTTATCACATGGTAAGAAATGCTCGCAGGGAAGTGTTCTTTCTACACTTCTGGAGGGAACATATCCTTGTGGAATATAAGGACTAGACACTAGTATATAATATGGCATTAGACCAATAGAATTCGACTTATGTGACAGCCTTAAATGATATGGGTCTACTGCAGCATTTAACTCTGTCCTATGGGTTACAGGATACTCCACATCATGGAGATATAGCACTCAGGTTCGAATCCTGGTTTCGGTTGTCGGCCCACATTCAGCCCACATGTTCATCCTCCCCTAAGGGTTCGATGAATTTGGTTCTTGGCTTACCCAAGGCATTTTAGCTGCTCGTGCCGTCTCAGCTAACATAGAATAAGAATCTTAAACAGAATAAGCCTCACATTCTTGTTTATGAAGACTGTAGAGTAACGTATAATGTGGCAGTATTGACCGAGGTGTCTTTATGATAACGAGTAGAAGGACTCTTTAGAATTCTGTGGCTCTACCATAACACTGCACCCCGGGACTGCCTGGATTTCCACACCACAGTGCGTAAGAGACGTCTCGATGACTCCGTCTGTGTGACAGAGAAAAAAATCGGTAGAGTCGCCCGGATTTTTACGCTTCTCTCCAGACGTATGATTATCTACACCCTGAAAATAGTTAAGGTGAATCCTATCTCATGAATCGCATTCATCAATGAGTAAATATCGTTTCAAGAGCGAACCCAGCGTTCATTAGCATAAAGACGATGATAACATTTAGTTTCAGTTCGCGCTGACACGTAAGGTATTCATTAGCACATGGGAAAAATGCCTGTTAATGCTCTGTCAGGACTAACTCGGAGTGAGATTTGAAATTTAAAGTAGAGAAAGTCGTCCCTTGACGAAGAAGAAAGAGGGTGAAAGCAGGCCTGGAGCAGAGACACTCTGGGTTCGCTTTAATTGGTTGAAAAAAAGAGAGAGAGAGAGAGAGAGAGAGAGACTGGCCAGACAGTGAGCTGGTCGCATTTGAATGGAAAATGTTGATTAATTACAGGCAGGAAAAGATGGGGTGGACGTGGCAGAAGAGAATTTCATACAGGTATCTCGGGGATGCATTAGAGACAATATCCCTCACTGACTCCATGCCTTCCATGATGAGGACAGATCCATAAATGAGGCCCATGAGGAAGACGAGAGATAGTGAAAATGGAACTTTGACCCTAAAGAAAATGGAATTATTCTTGGGCTTCATGAGATGGAAATGTAGTGGTGGTTACTGCTGTGAGGTTAGGTCACAGGAGAGTGTGAGGCTGCTGTGAGTTACGCTGTTGGGGTGTGGGAAGTCGGGCAGCACGGCTGGGAATTATGGCGCAGGAGTGAGGAAAAGCTGGGAATACAGAGGAGACTCGAATGTCACAGGGTCAGCTCCAGCCTCACCGTCTAAAGTCTCCAGCTGCTGATGCATTATATATATATATACACACACACACACACACACACACACACACACACATATATATATATATATATATATATATATATATATATATATATATATATATGTATATATACACACACGTGTGTGTGTGTATGTGCTTAACGTATCGTCTTTGCCTCCAACGTATGGCACGAGCACCATGTATTTTCTCGAGGACATGCTAAAGTCACCATTACATAAATAATAATTGGAGTGCCTGCTCTCCAACAGTCGTTTGTAGATCAAGGATCTCCCCCCCAAAAAATGGCATATCCAGACGTTCAAGTTTATTCATTAACGCGCCCCGTTACCTTCCCTGAGAACACTGCATCATCAGGAGATATTGATAAGTTCTCTGAGTTGACAGGTTTTTCATCTTTTGTCTTCATACTTTGTTTTTAATCATAAGAAAAATACTGAACTTTTCTACCAAGGCTATTACTTACAGTCTTTGTATGTGATGTGATAAACCGTAAAGTTATGGAGGAATGGTCATATGTACTTTAAAACTTATCGTGTTTCATTTTCACCGAGGACTCATAGGAATATATGTACATATTCCCTTTGGATAGTGGAGAAAGAGTGCTACCCACAGATTCCCAGTGTGTTGTAGAAGGTCACTAAGAGGGGCGGAGGGGAATGCTTGAAAGTTTCCCCTTCTTATATTTCAGTTTCTGAAAGTTTGATTAGAAGGAGCCAAGTGAGGAGTGCGTATCTCCCTCGAATGCTTAGGCTGGGACGTTTGAATGCGTTTGGATGTAACCCAAATGAGAAGAAAACAGAGGCAGGTAATATATTTGGGGGAAAGGAACCCGGATGATTTAGTTGTGAGTGACACAAAGCTCAAGGGTAAGGGGGAAGAATCCTCTGAGAATGTCTAAAGGAGTAAAGTCAAGGGGTCAGTGTAAGTGCGAAAGTTAGAGGAAGAGGGGTAGCAGAACTTCTGTTGAAGGAGGAAATCGAGGAATGTGTGTGTGTGTGTGTGTGTGAGTGAAAAGGTGAGCTCCAGACGTATGTGGATTGAAATCCAATTCAGTTACGCGAGGTACGTGATTGTTGAGTGATTATGCACCTGGCCGAGTATTGAAGAGGGGCGACGATCGTTTAGTTTGGGAGCTGCTAATAAGTATGCCAGCAGCGGTCCTGGTGGGGAGAGATTGGGTTATTAGTCAATGGATGGTTCGAATGCGAAAGCGAGTGATGTTGCAGTAGTGGGTATACCCGGCGGACATGGGGTATTCAGTAAGGTGAGGAGACATAAAGAACAGCTTTTGGGGTTGTGTATGGAACAAGGTAAATGGCAAATACCTGACGTAAGAAAGAGGGATTCGTAAGTATACATAGGTGAGTCAGAAAGATGATTTGAGGGTATTATTGAATTACTTACTAACTGATAGGCGTGGAGAAGAGAGACTCGTGGATGACTAACTGATAGACGTGGAGAAGAGAGACTCGTGGATGTGAAATGTTTTTGAGAAGTGCAGCTGGTGGGTTGTCTAATCATTGCCTGGTGGAGGCAAGGGTGTGGGTTTGTCGAGGTTTTCGGAAAAGAAGGATTAATATCGGCGAGATGATGGCGGTGAAAGTGATTGAGGCCGGAGAAGGGCATTGCGTGAAGAATTACCTGGAGAGATTGAGTGAAGAGTGGAAAGAGGCGAGTGTGAACGAAGCTAAGAGAGTGAGTGTAGCTTGAGATGTCCGCAAGTGTTTGCATTTTCTCGCGTTGCCACGCTCACAACACACAGGTCCTGCCACTCTCACAACACACAGGTCCTGACACGCTCACAACGCACAGGTCCTGCCACTCTCACAACACAGATTTCCTGCCACTCTCACAACACACAGGTCCTGCCACTCTCACAACACACAGGTCCTGCCACTCTCAAAACACACAGGTCCTGCCACTCTCACAACACACATTTCCTGCAACTCTCAGAACACACAGGTCCTGCTACTCACAACACACAGGACCTGCCACGCTCACAATACCCGGGTCATGCTACCATGACAACACACATAAAGCCGCAGTTTAAACGACATCAGGAAGCCATCAGCCAACAGTGGGAGGAAAGGCCACTTTTTAGCCTGTTGAGACTCATTCTTTATACCGCCCACCACCTCTCTGATGGGGGCTGATGGCAGGGGTTAGATGAGGGGATGGGGGTAGTCATAAAGCACGTAGAAATGTTCTATGTCGATCGTGCCTTTAGTATATAGTTCTATGTAGATCATGCCTTTAGTATATAGTTCTATGTAGATCATGCCTTTAGTATATAGTTCTATGTAGATCATGCCTTTAGTATATAGTTCTATGTAGATCATGCCTTTAGTATATAGTTCTATATTGATCATGCCTTAAGAGTATACAGTACTTTAACCACTTTGATAAAAGAGAAATACAGCAAATAAGAATGGAAAGTGATGAGAGTGTACATTTCAGAAGAGCCCAATTCATGATGATTAAACTACTAATCATATCCTCATTAAGCTCCAGATATGATCGTTAGTCCTTCATGATGGTGTTATCACCACCTCCTGACTCTCATAATACGACCCAAGACGTGATTATCAAACAAGGAAACACGAAGCTCAGGATCGTGAATTGTCTGTTGAGACTCCCAGGCGTGTTCTGTCAGACTCCATGACGTGATTATGAGATCCCAGAGTGTGTTGTGGAACACATAACATGACGAATACACATCCCAACACTGCCCTCATTGTTCAAAATTCGAATACTGGATCCCTTAAGGTCATTACGTTGTCTGAAAATGATAAACTATGACCTCTAACATGTTACAGTAGGGTTCCTGGCATGATAAAGTGTACGACAGACATGATGAGCCAGTCCCAAGGCATTATTAACAAGGGCCCCAGGTGGTATGACCATCAAACCCTCTATTTATCTTTTGTTTGTGTTGGAGTCTCCAGCCACGGACGAAAGCCTACATCGAGGCCAGGCCACCAGTGAAATACAAAAGGGTTTAAAGAGTGGAATATATCCGAAGAAAAGTGGAAGATATTCATATTGTTTTGGAGGAAGAGAAAAAAAATCTGTTTGGAAAGACATGGTAGGCTAAAGAGTTTCACTGTTCTGCGATGTAGGGAGAGGGAGAAAGAGACATCCACAATGGCCCATCCCTGTGGTGCTAAAGGCCACACAGTACGCATGTAGTAGCCTGCTGGGTATTAAGTGGTCTGGCTAATAGCAGAGGCACACAAGTGGCCAGCTCGCGGTAGCGGAACTCAAAGTAATATCTACAGAAGAGAGAAAATGAACTATTACTGCGGTGCTGGGCCAGAGTCGCGGGGTCAGACGAGGAGAGTTAATAAGTTGGACTGCTTTGGGTTCGACTCTGTCCAGTCAGTATGTGGTCCTAGAATCTCCCCAGATGTCAGAGCAGTACACCATACAAGGTCAAATACTTCTTTTGTATAAAGGGAGCTACTGTTAAGAAAAAAACCCACAATACACTATCTGAACAAGACTCCTAGATCCTCATAGAGGCAGTCAGACCCCATACCATGGGTGATCTACACCCTTGGAATCCTGACACATCAGAAACGAGGTCTCGTTACATCAGGAGAACCAAATCCAGCGATGAAATCATCCCTCACCCCCCATCACTGCCTGGGGATGGCCCAACGGCCCCAGCTGCCGGGTTATGTTAGCAAGGGTCATGAGAGATCTGGGGGATCTGGGTCAATTTAGAAATTAATTACCTGGATGATGAAGGATTAAGGGGAGGAGGAGGAGAAGCCGCAGGACACAACAAAGGAAGAGACACTGAAATGTGAGAGGTTGATAAGTGGTCATGATGGGGCGGCGGACGTGGGTGGGCAGACCAGAAATGCTTGAAAAAGGAAGACTTGAAATAGAGATTATATATATATATATATATATATATATATATATATATATATATATATATATATATATATATATATATATATACACTAATGAAAAGAGTGGTGTTGTGGTCAGCTTTACTGACTACTAATCCACTGGCCTGGGTTCGATCACCGGCTCGGGCAGACAGCCCACAGCTCACCTAGCTGTTCATCTTTCCTCTGCCTGCAAGATAAGATGGGCACCACCATCGATCAGGGTTAAAGCACCACAGCTGCGACACGTAGCCAGACAACAGCTTGTAAGTTGACTCGAGTTAACCCAGGGGTGTCCCAAGATGGTCATAGTGGCCGCTGTATACCAGGAATGTTAAAACGTAGAACTACAGAAGCACATTGGATTGAGGAGGAGAGAGAGAGAGAGAGAGAGAGAGAGAGAGAGAGAGAGAGAGAGAGAGAGAGAGAGAGAGAGAGGAGTGTATATATGTATATATTCAGATACAAAGTTACATGGGAAGATATAAGAACCAGATGGAAGATCGGATCACTGACAAGACAACAGACATCCACTGGAAGACGCACAGCACAAACTCAAAAGACTTTCTTGTTACCACCACCCCAAAAAACGTTTGAATGACGTCATCTCATCTGAATGCCTTAAAAGGAGGGATAAGGAAATCAATCACGAAGGACAGATTACTCCCCTTCCAAAGATTCATTCCTTCGCTGATTGTCTGAACCTGGTGGACCAGAGAATCAGTTGTTCTCTTAAAACGTTACAGACTTGAATGGGAAAGGTAACCCACATTGATATCTGTGAACAGTTATGGAAGTAGTGAAAGGTCGCCTCAGATCCAGGAATGATATTCATTGCGTCTCCTTCCTTACGTATAGAGTTTATGGGTAATTTTCTCCGTGGGTCAAATATTAGCTTTTTCTCATCTTCCTTCACTGAGTTCTGATTCCCTGATTTCACCCAGCGTCACAAACGTCTCCGAGAGGACCCAGTGATATGTTACTGCTTATATTCCTTTGTATATAGAATAGGAATCTTTCAGTTATATCCTAGAACGTATCCTAATCTATAGCATCCTTTATATGTTAGTCATGTAGTGTGAAAAAATGATTCGAATTCTCCCATTTCTCTACCATGGTAATTAACCATCACGATACATATTACAATACTACTTTATTCCGTCCTGGTGTAGAATACAGTACCACTCCAGTCTCTTCTCCGATGCTGGGATGGAGCGGTCTCTGTCTTGCCTTGCTAAAGCATTTCCCTACGTTGACCAGATAATGATGGGAAGCCATGCGCATTGAACCATCCAATTTCCTTTTTAATCTCGCCAATTATCAGTCAGTTCAGTGTTCCAATTTCCTATATTCCATGTCATCCTTTGAAGAGAATCGCTTCTTTCAGGACGAGGGCACGACCCTTGAGTGCAATGGTACGACATATAAGTTTGATAGCCTGGCTATCATACCCGAAGGTCGTCCCATCGAGCTCAAGGGTCGTACCTTTGTGTTTAAGGGTCATGTACTCTCGTACTCAAGGGTCGTACCATTGTTGTTTAATGGTCACACTCTCGTAATCACGGGTCGTAACCATCAGATGTCACGCTCTCGTGTTCATGGGTCGTACTATTTTGCCCAGGCGTCAAGTTTTCGTGGTCAAGGGTCGTACCATCATTGTGCTCAGTGTCCACGCTCTCGTACTCAAGGGTCGTATTACTGTGCCCATATATACGTCACACTCTCATGGCCAAGATCATTCCATGCAACGCCCCCTTGGTCTAAAGTCCCTTCATGACTCACTCTCTTTAGTAGCCTAATGGCACCATGTGGTCCTTTCACTTTCCTTAAATATCCAGAGGAGAACCAGTTCACGTAGACCTGGCCAGGAAAGAATTACGGGTTCGTTTAAAAGCCATCAAGCTGTAATTGCTTCCAATCCCAGCTCGTGTCGGGGTAGGAGGAGAGGGAACAAAGTTTAGAATTTGCCTCGCCCAATAATGTCGGTCTGGGAGCCAGGCCTTAACTTTTATTATTCGTACATTAGCATACGTGCTCCAGCTTCCGAGGGGGGGGGTGTTATTAGGTCATTTGATACCTTCCCTCCCTCCCTTCCCTCCTTCCCTCCTTCCTCCAGTACAATCGACTGCCGCTATGATGGTGACATGGAGACAAAGTGTGTCTTTGTAGGCTACGTGCTCGCCTGATGGCGACCCTCACTACCCATCAGCTCCGATAGAATAATAAAGACAACATCTTACAACCGTACGGACACATTCCTCAAGCTCCAGTTTACCCGACACGTCACTCGAACTTCAGACTATCTAAAGTTCTTCTTCATCCTAACAAAGTTCCGCGCCGTAGCCAAGCACCCCGACGGAGTTGAGGTACTGGGATTAAGAGCAGAGGAGTCGCTCATCCCCAGCGGTCTTGTCTCCCTCAGGTGTAATCAAGACGACTGCCGACGCGAGGCCATTTTACTCCATCGTTTGCAATGGACCTCCAGTTCCAATTAGCATTTCACATTAGGTCTTGGGAGGGGGAAGGAGGAGGACTCGCTCCCGGGAGCGTCCATCAGCAGCGGGTGGCGGTCCCTTCTGGCCCCAAAGCATCCCAAATAGAATGATGAGAGGCCATTACCGGAGGCGTGGGAGGCACACCCAGACCTTGTGAAGGTGGTTGCCGATATTTGTCACATATAAAGACGGAGGAAGGCGAGTGTTTGTGAGGGAGACGACCACAGATGCGACTCGTCGTGTGAGGTTGTCTGAGGATGGGTCTAGGAATGTGCCTCGTAGTTTCACATTACAGTGTCTTTCCCCATTTCATCTTGTATGTCCTTCCTCACTTGTCTTCCTTTAATTTCGTATTTTAGAATAGGAAAGTATTCATTGACGAAACGTAGAAACGATGATGAATTTCAATTGATGTGTAGACAACGTTATTATTATTATTATTATTATTATCATTATTATTATTATTATTATTATTATTAATATTATTGGCACTACTACTACTACTACTACTACTACTACAGTTATTATCGTTATTATTATTATTATCATCATTATTACTATTATTATTATTATTATTATTATTACTATTATTATTATTGTTATTGTTGTTGTTGTTATTGTTGTTGTTGTTAGTTTACTTATTTATTTGATTATAGCAGACAGAAGAAGAAACTCAGAACTCTTATGTTTAGCGCCTAAGTGCTTATTACCCTCCGTACACGACTGAGTGAACGGCAACATTGAATCCACCGCAGTTGTTGCAAAAAAACTTCTCCGGTGCGAAATTAATTTCACACTCGCGAATATCGTGACTGGGAAAGGCGCAAATGTTGCTTGGTGAAAGCAAATGGCCCTCGTAATGGGTAATGTCTCGTGATTACGGTTCCTGGGGCGTAAGGCGGTTTCGACCAGCTGGCCAGAGTGAGCTCTGAGTGCACACGCACGGTGTACGTACATTTGCTGCTCTGTGCTCGATGTAGTCCACTTGGTCACATCTCTACGATGTTGGGGCGTAAGGTGGTTTCGACCAGCTGGCCAGAGTGAGCTCTGAGTGCACACGCACGGTGTACGTACATTTGCTGCTCTGTGCTCGATGTAGTCCACTTGGTCACATCTCTACGATGTTGAGGTGGGAGGAGGGAATAGGGCATGAGTAGTAGCGTTGTATCAGTCGTTTTAGCCTTTACCAGGACGACGGTAAACTATCCTCACCTGCTGAACTTCGTTGTACAGAATGATCCTAATGATTTTAGAGATCTCGACATTTAAGATCTTACACTCTTTATTCCAATCCTTCGTTCTTCTTCTTCTTCTTCGCTGCACACATTTGTACCGCCAAATATTGGAAATTTTTAGCTTTATTGAAACCACGCTTCTCCACGGTGAAGCTGGCAAAAAATTGACGTAAATGAACGACTCTGCAGACATTAGCAACTTCAACTCAAACATTTTTTTCTTCAGGAATTATAACTCCGTCGTTCTCTGTGTCTGCTCCGAGTTGCGAGGGTGAGGGAAATGGAGGGACGGAAGCAGAGAAGGAGAGGAGGAAATGAGGAGGGGAGGAGCGTAAAGGAAGTAGGATGGAGAAGGGAATCTCTCAGGAGAGGCAGTGAAAGCTGGTGTGGACGAGTGATCGACTCAGCTCTGATGAGGGGTCGGAATTTCCCTCATGGGGGCTCTGGGTGTGTGTGTGTGGGTGTGGATGGGGAGGGGGTGACAGAGGCGAAGAATCTTGCTGAAGGTTGGTTACTGGAAAACAGAAGTCGATTTCTATTGGTGTGTTTCTACAGAAAATAAATCAGGCCACCAGTCAGGACATAAAGAACAAAAAAAAGTATGAGCTTGAAATGGATCCCGACACATCTTGTCTTTTTCGCCAAGAATGAATTTTCAAAATTTTTATCAATACTTAAGAAATGGCTAAGCCAGGACATTCCTATGGGATCTCGAACGGCAAGGAAAGACATGTGATGTACGGATCCAGATACATAAGACATGACAGGCATACGATGGTCAAAGATAGGAGGAGGCACAGACAGACGACTTGATATGAATCTCCTGAACAAGACGGTACATAGAAATTGTGTTAAGAGATCGTTAAGGTTAATGCTTAAAATAAACTCAATGTCTTCCAACTTCTGTGTCTACACTCCGCTCACGACTTTCCTCTCTCTCTCTCTCCTCGGATTGTTCTGTAATTACACCGGCCGACACATAAAACATACTTGGTGTCACCTTGACGTTCAATCAGTCTTGGAAGCCTCACGTTACACAAATACCTTCGCGTGCCTCTTGAAGAAGAAGAAGAAGAAAAGAAAACTGGAAGTTCTGTTTAGATGCTGAAAATTCTTTCCTTCTAAAATTGCTCCGGTTATACGAATAGACTGAGCCGTTCTGATATAGAGTACTGCTCTCACATCTAGGGAGGTGTTAACTCTGCATACTTACTCTGGTAGAGTCGAGTCTAAAGCACTATTACCTTTCTCTTCTAACCTCGATCTAACCTCAGAACGCGACCAGTTTTTCCTACACTACAATGTCGATTCATTTTCCTTC
>NC_092233.1:11297741-11310241 GCF_036320965.1 Panulirus ornatus | reverse complement strand
TGGCGCCTTCTCATTAGTAAGGTAATATCTTGTAAAACGAACGCGTAGAAAATGGTTAAAGGAAAATGAACTTATTCGTGAGTGACATCACAGAAAACGTACTTGATGAGTAACTGTCTTATGCTCATATAGAGCGACAAGGATTTTTGTTCTTTTCTTTTCTTTATTTTGATCGCTGGTTGTAGATACATGTGCTACATTTCACACAGGTATTAACGCTTTAAGTCTTGGAGTCATTTGGATATTGGCGGTGCTGATTGTGTGTCATTCTACTTTTACTGTTGACGGAACAGCTCATCCAACCCAGGTGGATCCATGTGACGCCACCTCCTTCTGTACCAAACGTAACAAAACCAAATATCAACAGAGTGGACGAAAAGCACACAAGAGCCGATGGCTGTAACGCTAGGTTGATTGGTTGGTTGGCTGGGCTTTGAGCCTATCAACCTCATGAGAGGATCATTAAGGTCGTCAAGGTTAGCTCCAGCCACCAACCGAAAAATCTTTAACACGTACTACGGGTGTTAAAGATAATTCTAAGAACACACACACACACACACACACACACACACACACACACACACACACACACACACACACACACACACACACAGTCACTATGCATGCGACCCATGTAACGCTATCTAGTCGCTGAGGTGGCAACTGATACAGATGCCAGATATTGCTGTCACGTTAGTTTTGTATCACATCACTCTGGCAGAGTATTAATGTCTTGTGTAGATCTTCTCTGGTTGAACTGATGCGCCAGCCGTATGATGAAACCCTCCAGCCACCAGCAACGCAAATAAGACATGAAAAACCATAGATACACAATGAATAACAGAATTAAACTTATATTATGCACACGTTCGTGTGAAAACCCTTCGAGTGTTAGTCTATGATATATATATATATATATATATATATATATATATATATATATATATATATATATATATATATATATATATATATATATATATATATATATCTTTTTTTCTTTTAAACTATTCGCCATTTCCCGCATTAGCGAGGTAGCGTTAAGAACAGAGGACTGGGCCTTTTTTGGAATATCCTCACCTGGCCCCCTCCGTTCCTTCTTTTGGAAAGTTAAAAAAAAAACGAGAGGGGAGGATTTCCAGCCCCCCGCTCTCTTCCCTTTTAGTTGCCTTCTACGACACGCAGGGAATACGTAGGAAGTATTCTTAATCCCCTATCCCCAGGGATAAAATATATATATATATATATATATATATATATATATATATATATATATATATATATATATATATATATATATATATATATATATGCATGGTTGGTATGAAATACCTTTATTCTGTTCGTAAACAACGTCTGTCGTTTCCCTCATGGTTAGTATTTAAAGTTATATGTTATTGCTGAGTGGTGGGATGGGGAGGTTTCACTGATGATTATATTTCCTTAGCTCCAGAAACTGCGTTAGATTTATCACTTCCAAATGAGAGCCCTGCTGATGCTTGCCTTGTACAAGAATAATTCACTGGCCACCTAAGCATTTTTCATATCAGCTTTAAAAAAGAATTTCTCATTCTTGAAGCGACACATACTCGTCGTGCGCAAGCCTTCCTCAATTACTAGCTAGGAATAAAGCCTTTCAGCGAAATAACTTCGATAGAAATTCCTTCCCAAAAGCGAGGATGATTCAATGAAAACATATATACTGTATATACATTTATGTTTTCCATGCAATATCTGACGTTGTGCATTTAGATTGCGCTGAAACTGATTAGAGTAAATCTGGATCTATCAAACTGATAGCATGCTTATCCAAATGGAGCAACTGGATAATCCTTCAATGAAGTGGAAGCTTAAAGTAATAAAAACTTGTGTTGATTGCTGGCCGGATCCATCCATTTGTAATTTCCCCTAAATGCCTCAGTTTTACAGGAGGGGATTAAGCATTACCAGAGACGCGCAGCGTTAACTAATTCTTGGCTGTATGTAAATATATTTTTTGGGGGGACGTTGAATGACATGGATTCTGGCTTCTGTTACCATTTAGAACTACCGCTGGTCATCGCATCTAGGGACATACCTCCACACACTATTGTATCGTAACTTCATCCCCTTGAGCTCGACGATCCAGGCCTTGGATGTGTGATAGCCTACCCTTTTTATCCGACACTGAAGGGTCAGGACAAGAGTTTATACCATCGTATCTAAGGGTGGCACCTTCGTGCTCAAGGGTCGTAACGTCTGCTCAAGAGGATAGGCAATGAACGTGACTCCCGGTAAATACTCAAGGCAAGAGGACCCCGGCAAACAGTCGGTTTTAGTGCCTTAATGGCAGGACACTCCCGTTGTTTACTTACCAATATGTCACTAGGGGGGGGGAAAGGATTTTTATGAGACTAGGGCCATTTGCAAAATTGTTTTTGCAGTTCTGGCGAAAGGAAACTGCCTACCACTGCGACAATATAGGCCACTTTTACTGATATTTACTGTGCCGGAGGGAGACTTACTCACAGCGTATATAGTACGTGCTGAGGGATGTTAATTCTACACTCACTCACTGATCCAAAGCTGCAGTCAATCCAAGTGTACATGGCTGTATGATGATAAGGAACTGAGAGAGGGTTAGGTTTACTGTATATGTGCGTTGAACCGAAGTAATAGAATTAGGATGATGATGAATAGCTTTATATTTGCTGGTGTCTTCTCTGCACATGAAGATCTTCACCGAAGTGATGGGTTAAGGCAGCGGAGCGTTAACCTAACCAAGGGGACCCATAGATAGAGCGTCCTTCGCGTAGCGTATTCCCACCCAAAGGCAACAGTAAAGTTGTGTCAGGCGTCTGTGTAGGTAAGACCCATTGCTCCTGAGCTTCGAAGGGTCGTACACAGTCAACAGAATCGACCTGTCTCTGCACTCACCATCTCTCACGTATTTCTTACACTCTTTCTTTTTCCTGGTTTCTGTCGTTTGATATCTGTTCTCCAGTCGCTTTGATCTTCTCTTTAAGCCTTTTTTACCCTCTGGCTACCCGCTAACGCCTGTGTCTCTCCTCCATTGGCGTGTATTGTCTGCATTTATTTGAGTAAGTTCTTGTGTGTCTGTCTCTTTGTATACCTTTTTGACGTCGTTGATTGATGTCATCTGTTTTTTTTTCTTGTGTGTGTGTGTGTGTGTGTGTGTGTGTGTGTGTGTGTGTGTGTGTGTTTGTTACTGTTTATGTGTCCAGGGAAGAGAGTTTTACACTTGTGTTGCGTTGCTCCGTCTCTTACCCTTGTATATGTAACGTGCTTTTAATGTTGTGTACACACCACACACACACACACACACACACACACACACACACACACACACACACACACACACACACACACACAAGGCTGCGTCTGAAAAGTGAGATTCCCTTAGATGAACTCGTCAGTACTGAAACCCTTCGTCTTTGGATCGTCAGACTCTTGTGCAGATCCAGATTGATATAGGACCAAAATATATATTCATTTGTTAAGAAAACTTAAAACGCCCATGACAGGGTAAGAGTATGGCGTCAAGCGTGGAGCAAATACGGTGAATAAGTGTAACTGAACTTTTAGCATCACGAATTATCCCATGGTTTCCAGCAGGACGTCTCGATTTTAGGTAACTTGGGATTTCCTTCTATTTGTCGAAGCCTCGTGAATGAGACTCTTGGACCGACATATATATATATATATATATATTTTTTTTTTGGTCGTTTCATAATAAGGTTCATAATCTCCCCTTCCCCCTTCAAAAAAAAAAAAAAAACGCATAATAACTCCCATAGAAAAATGATTTGTCTGCCAATGGAACTTTGACTCTCGCCAGACCTGTGTTTACCAGCTTCCTGCCAAGCAAAATGAATGAAAGATGATGACCAAATAATACCTCGCATTTCACTTGGCTCTCCAGCGGACGGTCCTGGTTAAATATTCACCTTCTCTGATACCACCCTCGTGGATTCTTACTCATACTTTATGAGGAGATGTGGGACTCGCATACGACATGAGGAAGATCTGGAACTCACATACGACAGAAATAGAAAGACGTTATCCAGAAATGGCAACGTTTCCCGTTATGACCTCAAAATGGATCATCCAATTTGACCGTGTTCCGTCTCAGGTTGCCTCAAGATCCCAAGGTTATTATATTAGATCGGGAAAAAAAGAATATCAACCATCGCATTACCAGCACATCATTCCTCACTGTGGACTAACAGCATAGCCCTTGTTTTCAATCCCTCGAGACAGGTGTCGCCTGGTGTCCATCTTCAGGCCTCCTCAACAGGTTATGTTTTCCTCTCATGAAGACAAAGTGGGAGTATATCATTTTGAGCTGGAACTTCTGGCCAATTACTCCTCACATCTAATCCCTCAGAGGATTAAGTGGTCTCGGACGATAAAGATGACTTCTTTTTTTGAGTATCTTCTACTCGCACGAGTTTCCTTGGACATAGTGGCCTATCTTTACTTCTTCCACCAGACCTCCTCCCCGTGATGCCTCCTTCAAGTGGGAGGATCTGCACACCACTTAAACAGCGTGACCAGGAAGGGACAACCCAATAGTAGTCGAGCTGACCAGAAGAGAAGCTATCTTTGGGAGATCTTTTCGAAACAGGTTGACTTTTCCTCTGACGATATCTTGTGGTATATAATGTTTTATCATTCATCTGCCGCCATTGACTGCAAAATGTTATCATTTCGAGACCTGGACATTCAGAGCCATATTCTAAGCCCCTGTTCGAGATTAGTTAGATGCCAGTGGCGACCACATCGTCCCTACCTCACAAATCTAAAGTCTGGTCTAGATGGACCTCTGGTTCCTCTTTTCACCCCATAGGGTTCCACTGATGTATCCATTGCAACATGCAAAATAATAGACCTGATACGTCTCATGCCAAACATTTTCTTGTCATCGGAATTATATTTTCTTGTCAAGTCGAACTCCTTTCCTTTTTTACCCCGACAACCCTGTCGTAGGCCAATTAGGCCTCCTGTTGTCTGTCTTCTCATGTATGTAAACTCGTGTATGTAAACTGACATTCTTTTTGAAAGGGAATAACTCTTGTAGATCCATTTTTGTCCTACAGTACCAATTCTTTAGTGAGATACATTGGTGATGAATCGACTTATAGCAGTCTACCTTAACCAGAGTTGTCATTGGAACTGTGCATCGGAAAAGACCTTCGAGTCTACACCACCGTTATTAAGTCGACTTGAGCTCTTCGACTTCGAAGACAAGAGATCGGTGTTTACAACGAGTTAGAAAAAATGTACTGGGCCCGTTCATTGCCGTGTCACTCCCCAAGGGCGTAGTGGAGTGATCGAGGTTTGGAGAGTAGTGACGGCACTCCCTAAGGGCGTGGTGGAGTGATCGAGGTTTGGAGAGGAGTGACGGCACTCCCCAAAGGGCGTGGTGGAGTGATCGAGGTTTGGAGAGGAGTGACGGCACTCCCCAAAGGGCGTGGTGGAGTGATCGAGGTTTGGAGAGGAGTGACGGCACTCCCCAAAGGGCGTGGTGGAGTGATCGAGGTTTGGAGAGGAGTGACGGCACTCCCCAAAGGGCGTGGTGGAGTGATCGAGGTTTGGAGAGGAGTGACGGCACTCCCCAAGGGCGTGGTGGAGTGATCGAGGTTTGGACAGGAGTTTTTTCTTTTTTTTTTTGGCGAGGGGGGGGGGCTTGTAAGAGTTCCTACAGACGTCATGATGGACACCCTGGATGAACACCCAGAATGGTCACCCAGGATGGACACCTTTCTCCATGCAGGACAAAGGCGCCGTCATATAATCATAGATCATTTTGCCTCCTCCTGACCCGAACAGATTTCTTTCGTGTGAAGAAACCTTGATGAGGGGAGACAGGTCCTTGTTTACATGATGACTAGGCTCATGCATGGGAATATTTCGGTATCAAATGTGGTTAGGTTAGACTCGTACTTTTTCTCCTAATGCCAGTCGTCTGTCTTGGTTATGACACATCCTTCCATGAATTCAATGCTTTGCTTCAGTTCTTTCCTCTCTTTGTCCCATACCTCATGAATTGCCTCAAACTTTTTTTTCAAGACGGGAATGTTAAATGAAAATCATGTGATTTTAGTTACTATTTTTCACCTTACGGTAAGACAAAGAATAAATGAAACGAGAATAGGGGAAAATAACTTGTTTCACCAACGCTTTCGTTCGCCAGACTGAAAGCTGGACATGTGCACATGTGTAATACACATAACCATCTTACATGAAGGTGAATATTAAGAGTAACGTCAGACGCGGGACTTGTCATAGAGCGACAGGTATGCAAATGAGGACTTCGCCTTCTCTAAAGATAGTCGCATCCACCTTCCCAGTTCCTGTGGGGAAGTCTTGTGTTAGAGACGTTAGGAGGGTGGCTGGGGAGGCCACGTGTCTGTCATCATTAAATAGTTCTTTGTCCATTTACCTAGACTTAACTCTCTCTCTCTCTCTCTCTCTCTCTCTCTCTCTCTCTCTCTCTCTCTCTCTCTCTCTCTCTCTCTCTCTCTCTCTCTCTCTCTCTCTCTCTCTCTCTCTCTCTCTCTCTCTCTCTCTTTCTCCTTCGAAGACTAACCTCCGTT
The DNA here is from genome assembly GCF_036320965.1 of Panulirus ornatus. Taxonomy (NCBI): domain Eukaryota; kingdom Metazoa; phylum Arthropoda; class Malacostraca; order Decapoda; family Palinuridae; genus Panulirus; species Panulirus ornatus. The sequence continues at coordinate 11,303,642 of NC_092233.1, read as the reverse complement.
GTGAGCGGAAGAACCCAAGACACGAGGAAGCCCCCAGGAGACGCGGAATCTCCCAGGACACGCTGAAGCACCCAGAACACGCGGAGGCCCCCAGGACACGCGGAAGCCCCAGGACATGCAGAAACCCCTTAGGACGCCTAAGAGTAAAGCAGAGTGTTTACCTTTCCCATCTGTGTGAGGGAATGCACCATATCTGGGACATCCTCTTCAGGAAACAGGATAAGTGTGTATCCTGTATATCTTTTGATACATTTAAGAAAACTAGGGGTAGAAATTAGCAAGAAATGAAAGGAATTAGATGAGAAGATGAAGCTGTGTGTGGAAAGTCACGCAGGCTTACTTACAGCAAGAGAGAAAAAAAAAAGAGTAGTGGACATTCAACTGATGGGGTCATGACCGACAAGTAATAGCTTAGAGACTAGATGGTGATGATGGAAACTAAACTCGAACTTGGTAGTACCTTTCCGTTAGTTAGGGTTAATATGTCGGGTCTTTAGTTGGATTCCAGGAGGAATAACGTCCCAGAGTAAGTTGAGTGTACTGGAGGATGAAGTGAAGGATAAGAGCCTTGCCTCTTTGCCAAGAGGCGACTGCTACTGCGCAGCGTTCCATGCTTGGAACATCTAGGGGTTGCGGAATTCCACGTGTGAGTTAACGTGTTGTCAAGTGTTACGCGCACGATGGAGGGAATGCATGATCGTGGAGTGGACGTTAGCAGCCCGCGTGTTGGCGGAGGCTATAAGGGAAGGACATCATCCAGGGCTTTCAAAGGAGTAAAGCTTGACAGCTACACTGAAGTGCTGGCTCACTGCGCATCATCCTGGGTCAAAGGAGTAAAGCTTGACAGCTACACTGAAGTGATGGCTCACTGCGCATCATCCTGGGTCAAAGGAGTAAAGCTTGACAGCTACACTGAAGTGCTGGCTCACTGCGCATCATCCTGGATCAAAGGAGTAAAGCTTGACAGCTACCCTGAAGTGCTGGCTCACTGCGCATCATCCTGGGTCAAAGGAGTAAAGCTTGACAGCTACCCTGAAGTGATGGCTCACTGCGCATCATCCTAGGTCAAGGGAGTAAAGCTTGACACCTACACTGAAGTGCTGGCTCACTGCGCATCATCCTGGGTCAAAGGAGTAAACCTTGACAGCTACACGGAAGTGCTGGCTCACTGCGCATCATCCTGGGTCAAAGAAGTAAAGCTTGACAGCTACCCTGAAGTGATGGCTCACTGCGCATCATCCTGGATCAAAGGAGTAAAGCTTGACAGCTACACTGAAGTGCTGGCTCACTGCGCATCATCCTGGGTCAAGGGAGTAAAGCTTAACAGCTACCCTGAAGTGCTGGCTCACTGCGCATCATCCTGGGTCAAGGGAGTAAAGCTTAACAGCTACACTGAAGTGCTGGCTCACTGCGCATCATCCTGGGTCAAAGGAGTAAAGCTTGACAGCTACACTGAAGTGATGGCTTATTGCGCATCCGTCGCTCATGCTCCCGATATACAAGAGGGTAGCAACGGTACAACTTCTCTGGTCTTTGTGCTACCTACCGCTTACAGAGAGAGAGAGAGAGAGAGAGAGAGAGAGAGAGAGAGAGAGAGAGAGAGAGAGAGAGAGAGAGAGAGAGATTGTGGGAGGAAAGATTAGATAGAGGGGATGGAAATTAATGGACTATGCCGAGGTTAACGGTGGTATTTTCTACTCGCTGATGGCGAGGGAAGAATAGATAAGGATCATGGTCAAGTGAATGGCACGGACGGAGAGGGATAAGAACAGAAGACGTGGGAATGCAAAAGAACTCAGGCGGAGAACAGACCCACCGTTAGTGGACGATGTCAGAAGCAATCAGTGTGTTGGGAATGGATGATTCAAAGAAGATATAACCGTAAGGTTTCCTCGTAACATTGGAAGGGCAAATGTTGGTTATATTAGACTATAATTCAAGAAGATTTGTCTGACGAGAACAGCTCCGTCGAAAAACCCATCATTATTATATGTTTTGTCTCGAAATGAGGATTTCCATATTATTTCCCAGCTACAGACGTTAAGGTAACTGGACAATGATTTCCAGTCAGGGATTTATTGATGCTTATCTTGAATATTGGAGTTTGAATCGCATGTTTCCGATGCTCTGGAGTTTAACCTAGTAGTAAGTGACTTGTCTGAAAGAGAGGTGGTCATGACCATAACCATCCCATCATTAGTAACATCATTAGGCAGTCTACGGTTTGTATACATACTCACTCCGAGGTTCCAACGAGTGGTGTCGTGTCTTGGGGGGGAGGGAGATACTGGTTTTGTGGACGTGATCACAAAGCTTACCAGGAACTGATACTCTCTCTCTCTCTCTCTCTCTCTCTCTCTCTCTCTCTCTCTCTCTCTCTCTCTCTCTCTCTCTCTCTCTCTCTCTATGTATATATATATTTTTTTTTTCATACTATTCGCTATTTCCCGCGATTGCGAGGTAGCGTTAAGAACAGAGGACTGGGCCTTTGAGGGAATATCCTCACCTGGCCCTCTTCTCTGTTCCTTCTTTTGGAAAATTAAAAAAAAAAAAAAAAAAAGAGAGGGGAGGATTTCCAGCCCCCCGCTCCCTTCCCTTTTAGTCGCCTTCTACGACACGCAGGGAATACGTGGGAAGTATTCTTTCTCCCCTATCCCCAGGGATATATATATATATATATATATATATATATATATATATATATATATATATATATATATATATATATATATATCTTTCGATATCATTTGTCAAAGAGACGTTCATCATGTTGGAGCCAACTGCTCATCGGTTGCGCCAAGACGTAACCCACTGAACGTGAGCTCCAAGAGTACTCGGTAAAAAAAATCTTATATATCAACCAAAACTTCCACGGTCTTAACCGCAATATACGTCTCTGTGTCTGGTTTAAATATTCAGCCAGAGGACAATTTTGTATTGACGTTATGCCCCCCCCAAAAAAAAGAATGTTTTCCAAAAGCTCCGGCAACAAAAAATATGTAGTTTTTTTTTTTTCTCCCTTATTGTTTTGTTTTATTCCGGAGAAGAATATTTGCATTATCGCCTTTCAGCCGAGCGTCGCCATCCTTCATTCAATTTCACGGAGCGCGGGAAATGTTTCTCTAGATTTCAACGTTAGACATATTATTATGACCCCTTTTACATGATCTGTAGGTGTATTTCGCTGATCATTCTGCTGTAATAAACTGTCTGTTTCGTTAGGAAAATGGAATGAAATACGTTGATGTACTTTTTCCTTTAGAAAACGGCCTTGTGTCACGTATTGTAAATACTTAGAGAAATAGGTTCTTTTTTTTTTTTTTTTGTTTTAAATGCTGTTGACAAACTGACTTCTAATGAGGGGTTTTGAGAGTCCGAAATGGTGAGGTGAAGCTAACAATGATATGAATTATTTTACTGAAATTATCACATATACATATATATATATATATATATATATATATATATATATATATATATATATATATATATATATATATATATATACACACGAATATAGTGCATTTGAACGTGCTCTTTCACAAATGATATAGTACCCTTCAACAACTAGGACTCGAACCCAGGACATTTGCGCGGTAGTCGGGAACGCTAACCGCTCGGCTAAGTCCTGACTGTTGGAGGGTATATATATATATATATATATATATATATATATATATATATATATATATATATATATATATATATATGCTTACGACGAAATTTTGCCACAAGTTATTTCTAGTGTCTTACGCTGACTCTGGGAATATTTAGCGTTATGAAGAACGGGTTCACATCAGTGACGTGCTCTTGAGGGTTACGAATAGGATGGAGAGACTTTACATTCGTTAAAGAGAGTAAAGGAAGAAAAAAAGAAAAGAATCCGCTGAGGATGTGGCTCTGGTCATACTTATTCGCTGAACTAGAGTACCCTCTGGTACAAGTCGGTTAGCTTCCTGATCCAGAAGCGGACTCGAGTGAATGGGAAATTTGCACGACCCTGTACTGTATATGAGGAGGTGGGTGGACGGTCCACGCTCGTCATCAAGAGATGAAGTCTGTGGTAACTGTATCCATGTGATGACAAGCCCACATAACCAGCATGGAGGTGCTGGTCTCTATCTGTAACCGCACCTCGTCTAGTTAACAGCCTTGCACTTCATCAATTCATCAGGTCCTGTTACAGCCTGCATTCTCCATTCTCTGGGACGGAATAGGATTGGACCACTGCGAGGTGTCACAGCCACAAAAACGCATCCTCTCATCTCACATACATCTCTACGAAGAGCTGAGATCACCGACTTCTATGGCGGCAGTGTATGTCCCTCGCCTCTACACGGTAACGGAACTAGATGGAGGATACATTCACAAGGAACGTGTATTAAAGAGGCGCGCTCATCACACGGTTTCGCTCCAGACTCTCTCTCTCTCTCTCTCTCTCTCTCTCTCTCTCTCTCTCTCTATCTATCTATCTATCTATCTATCTATCTATCTATCTATCTTTATCTGACAGTGGACAGGACATTGATCCCGTGGGGTGCCGTTGCTAACGGGTCCTTAAAGAACTTCGATATTGCTTCATTTTGTCGTAATGTCTCTCGCTCCCTCGTTCTGTCAAAGACAGCCGAGTCCCCGGTGCTGCTAAGGAACACCAGAGGAGCCAACATGGTCTGGGATGTGAGCGTTGGCCTTTTTTTTTCCCGAGTTTCTCGTCCAGGTGGCTGCGTGTAACGTGATCATGCTTAGAGCTATCCAAGTGTGGGGTCGGCTACCTCATAACGTATTGAACATTAGCGAGTGGCCTCAGTGCACAACAACAGAAACTTACCCAAAAAAGATATTGGAAGAATTCAGTAGCTCTCCCTCTCTTCCTGTTTCTGAAATATTCTTTCAGAAGAGATTTGGAGACTGACAGACAAATATACGTACAGTCACGACCTCGCCACCAAATGCATGGAAAAGAGGATACTGTGTGTACGAGCCACGAGTTCATTTGCAACAGCCCCGTGTTAGTATCCGTTGATACACACTTCATTACATGCGACCTTCGTATTACCTCGCTTATCTCGCTGCACCACTCCAATATGCCCGGTAGGATCTCTGAGATACTCCGGGGGTGTACACGTACAGTCTGAACATCCCAGAACAGAACGAGAAAGGAAACGCATGTTCAAGTGGCAGCCACGATGCCTTTCGATACTCTCCAGGTTTGCGAGTGTGTTCATTTTCTGTGCTCGTGTTCGACGGCACGGTCGAAGCTTAAAGGAGAGCAGGGAAGACTTCACCTCCGTCCAATTTATTCAGTAAGATTTGCTGTGAGGTTTTTTTTTCTGCTTTGCTCTACCTGTAACAGAATCCGGCAGTAGAAAGAGAGCGGTAAAGACCGGCTGGGTCTCCTTCAGGCTGTCCATCTCTAAGGCATTGACAGGTCAAGGCCTTGGGTTAACCTGCCGGTAGTGGCACAATTGTGAACATTTCATCCACCTGTTTAACGTCTTTGAAGACTACGTTTTTACCGAAGAGACGATGACGACCCGCAATCTGCTCCTCAGCTCGCAAATAACCCGTATCCCTACAGAGCTACCGTTGATTCACTCATTTCCTCTGTTGGATAGAAGTTCCTAGCTGCTGGGATGATGTTCTTTTTTTTGGGAGAATATATTATTGTTCAGTCGAAACATTGTGCTGGAAATATGAGAGAGGTTTTTGAAGAGGGTAAATGTATATGCGAGGCTAGGGGCGCCCCATGTTCCTACTCCTTTTCTGTAAATTTTACAGAACTTCTCACCACAGAGCCTTGATTCCAGGCTGCTATATTCCATTTCCCGATCTGTGTTACCATAGAAATTGTTGAGGTTTCTGTGGTGTCCAAGACTGTATGTCCTCTTTGGGTATTTTCTC
>NC_092233.1:11205241-11292741 GCF_036320965.1 Panulirus ornatus | reverse complement strand
CCGCCCACATTCGCAATTCCGACATTCATTGTATTCCCTTCGTCCACAACCCTCAGGCAGTAGGAGTACTTCTAACAAGTCTCTCTGTATCTCTCGAAGAACAGTTTACTGTGAACATCATCAAAGAGGCTTGAAAATTCCAAGGTTGTAATCAGGTCACCGCTCACTCTTCTTTCTTCCAAGATGAACAGCTTCAGGGCCTTTAAAATCCCTCTCTAACTCAGCTTTCTTAATTCTGTTACCGTCTTTGTTGCCTTCCTCTGTACTTTCTCTATCAATCACTTATATTTCTTGTAAATGCAGTAGCCAAACCTGAAAGGCATATTCTGGTCTTAACCTAATGTGCGATGTGAATAGCTTGCTGAATATATCCCTGTCCTTACACTCTCATGCCATTTTAATATCATGACAGCAGACAGACTGCCTCCCATTATTCTCCTGATATGAGACTCTGGCGACATTTTACATGTCTACTCCCAAGTCTCTCTCAGCAGAGCCCTACTGGGATTATATTACAAGATGATATTTATACCGGTTTTCTTTTACTGGGTTGAATCCTCACTGCTGTATATTCATTCGAATTGAAGTTCATCACTTTTGTAAGTAAATGGGATCCTCTTTGCTAATCACTTCCCTTATGACCTTGCCATGACGCGCAAAGATATTGAGTTGGGAGTACGAATCTCCTTGTAAGTCATATAGCTCAAGAAAAGCATAGCCCCAGGACCGACTCCTACAGAACGCTATTGGTAACGCCATTCAACCCATCTCGAGACAGCACATCAGATAATATTCCCTTCCACATGGATATTCTCTGCCCAGCACATCCGATAATATTCCCTTCCACATGGATATTCTCTGCCCAGCACATCCGATAATATTCCCTTCCACATGGATATTCTTCTGTCCATTGAGAACATCTCGCCTCCTCTGTTTTTCCCTAAGGCTCAATTTTCTTTACCAGCCTCTGGTAGATAGTATGTGGTAGTAGGCAGCCACCCACCAGGGCTGTTATATTACCGATGCTGCCCGCCTGGGAATCGAGAGGGTTAATGACGGTTGCGCAGTGAGCAGACACCTCTGTGGCTGTCAAGCGTCATACCTTTAGCGCAGGTAACTCTCTTCTCTCTTTACCTCACCCATACGTTGGCTGCTGGCTTTCAGTTTACGAACATGGTGTCTCCATCTCACACATAACCCTTGACAACGTGTAACTCACACGTCTCGTTCTTCCAGACCTTTTCCTGTGTTGAGAGTTACGCGCTAGCCCTCCCTTTTGACAAAATCCCGTCGAAGGTACTCGTAAGAACCCCTTTATGGTACAGTGTCAGTGTCAAATGCTTTCAGGCTCTCCGGGCACAGATAATCCATCCCGCCTAGTCTTTTGCGTAAAACAGAGGTCGCGCTTTGATGCGCATGACGCAGTGTTGTCTCTCTTACTCAGGTAGTTTCCATTGTTCAGGAAGTCATCCATTTCCTCACCCGTAGCTGTATATCTCCAGTACCTTGCAGACCATACTTCTGGTCTATAGTTCGGGGTCCTTCTCTGGGTCTCTTTTCTTGTAGGGAGTCATTACTTTGCTCTTCTCCACTCACATTGCACTTGGTCGTTTTCCAGCTACGTCTTGAGCAAAACTTTTAGGTGGTTTGTCAAGTGTATCTGCACAAATATTCAGCAAATATGGATATGTTTCTTCGAGAGCATGGTTCAAGGCCCTTTAATATTATGTCTATGTCTTCTAGTATATTTCAACGCTCTCCAGCGCTTCCTTCCTATATCATCTTAGTGGAGTATGGTCTGAAGTGTCATCCACTGTGAAAACCATTTTGAATTTGTCATTCAGTTCCTCGCATATCCTGAAATCACATTTTACAATTCTTCTCTCCGAATCCCTTACTCTGATAGGCTGCCTTTTTGCTTATGACACATTACTCCTCACGAATTCATGGAAAGGTTTTGGATTTTCTCTTCCCTCGTCCACGTCATTCTTTCCTGAGTTTCCCTGTTCATCCCTTCTCCTCTTCCTATACTCGTATCATATTCTCGTAGACCTTGGATATGTTCTCTGGCTGGAGTTTCACCTAAATCTTCCCAGTTTCACGTAAGTCTTCCCCAACCGCACTTTGCCAAGAAACTTGCATTTACAGGATCGCGTAACTCTGTTCCTTTCAAAACAATGCATATTGTTTCCACTACAGCTCCACCTGTTTCCCTGTGTCCCTGTGTTTCAGTGGCCTCAGGTCTATTTCTTTTCTTATTATTACTGTCTATATTTTCTAGTTCTGTTTAAGTCACAGAAACTGCTCCACCTCTTCCTCCCCTTCCTCACCTGCTTTTACTTTGTGTTGTGTGTGTGTGTGTGTGTGTGTGTGTGTGTGTGTGTGTGTGTGTGTGTGTGTGTGTGTGTGTACGTAACTTATAAATGATGGCCATGATTTTAGGCATTCAGCTGCACACACACACACACACACACACACACACACACACACACACACACACACACACACACACACACACACACACACACACACACAAAACCCGGATGAAATTGAGTGGGGAGGGGGGGGGGGGTCAGGTAAAGACTCCTCAACACAGTTGAAGAGAGAGACATAGTTTAGACGATCATTTAGGTAAAGCAGAAGACGGAGGGCCTATCGGTCTATGAGAGAGAGAGAGAGAGAGAGAGAGAGAGAGAGAGAGAGAGAGAGAGAGAGAGAGAGACGGAGACAGAGAGAGACAGACAGAGAGAGAGAGACAGACAGACAGACAGACCGAGACGGGTGGACAGGTTATCGTCGAATTATAAGCTCTTCCAATATGGTTTTACTACAGTCCAATGTGTCTTTGTGTTTTCTCTCGTCATAAAAGATTTATTAACCCCTTAGTGCGGCCTCATTCCTAACAGTTAACAGATGGTGATAATGTTCCAACTTTGTTCCTTCAGAAGTGACTGAAGCCGTAAAGGGAGGGGAAAAGAAAAGTTGAAATGACGGAGTCTGGAGTTCGTATTAATCCTTCGCTAAGTCTCTCTATTCTCAATCAGTCAGGCTATAGTCCATTTGAATTATAATTTCTGCCCAGCGAACTTCGATGCAGACAGCATCCATAATTCCAGATCGATTTACTATTTTATTTAAGACTTGAATCGCTACGGTATTCCATCGTAGAGGGTGTCTGTGGTGCAGAGAGCTGCTCAGGGATGTGTATTTACGAGCTGGTTATCAGTAGATCCAGATGATACCGTTAGTTCAGGAAAACTATTAATCACCTTCAAGATTAATGTATTTTTGAGAAGTGAGTAAAGCAGTACGCCAACATTGCTCCTCCCAAGCCAGATGCACTGTACACAAGACTGTAAAATATGACATCATTTTGATTCATAGATGTTGTATAGACGAGTGACTGTGCGCTTCTTTTTTCTCTCTCTCTCTTTTTTCCTCCCTATTTCTGATAAGTTCGCCTGACGACAGTAAGAGCTCGAGAGAGAGAGAGAGAGAGAGAGAGAGAGAGAGAGAGAGAGAGAGAGAGAGAGAGAGAGAGAGAGGACAAAGCGTAGGAGGTCAGAGGAACTTGTAGGCTGAAAAAAAAGAGCCATAAAGGCTAAGTTAAGGGACGGATCAACAACGTCTTTTCAACAACGTATGATATGTGTGCCTCATAAACGTTTGTTCAAAGAAAATACAGAAATTGACTATTTTTCTTTATTCTATGCTTGTATTTTGTACGGATGGATAATGTGATGGCTTGGCTTGGTCGGCCTGATGAGAAAAAAGTAGGCGTTATATATCTCAAAAACGGGAAAGGGAACTTCTCCCTTATCCCTGGGGATAGGGGGGATAGAATACTTCCCACGTTTTCCCGGCGTGTCGTAGAAGGCGACTAAAGGGGACGGGAGCGGGGGGCTAGAAAACTTCCCTTCCTTGTATTTAACTTTCTAAAAGGGGAAACAGAAGGAGTTATGCAGGGAGTGTTCATCCTCCTCGATATACATGTGTTGGAAAGGATCACAATTTTGCGCGTGATCAAGATATTCCTATGAGTCCACTGGGAAGATGAAACACGATAAGTTCCCAAGTGCACTTTCGTGTAATAATCACATCGTCAGGATAGACACAAGAGAGCAATTTAAGTCAGTTGATATACATCGAAGAGACGAAGCTAGGACGCCATTTGGTAAACATGTGATAACACGGGCACGAGTCACACGACGACCCTCCTGCAGATAACACGGGCACGAATCACACGACGACCCTCCTGCAGATAACACGGGCACGAATCACAAGACGACCCTCCTGCAGATAACACGGGCACGAATCACAAGACGACCCTCCTGCAAGGTAACACTGGCACGAATCACTCGACGACCCTCCTGCAAGGTAACACTGGCACGAATCACAAGACGACCCTCCTGCAGGTAACACGGGCACGAGTCACACGACGACCCTCCTGCAGATAACACGGGCACGAATCACACGACGACCCTCCTGCAGATAACACTGGCACGAATCACAAGACGACCCTCCTGCAAGGTAACACGGGCACGAATCACACGACGACCCTCCTGCAAGATAACACGGGCACGAATCACAAGACGACCCTCCTGCAAAGTAACACGGGCACGAATCACACGAGAAACGCCTGGTATTTCTTTACATCATTAACCACACACAAATGGATCCCATGTCTCTCTTTTTCTCCACACTCTCTTCCTCACAGCCGCCATTGCTTCCGCTGTATCTGTCAGGGCCCAAGGATGTCGTCCACCAGAGCAAAAATCCACGGTAGCCTTCTGGCGTAATACAGATCCTCGACTACATGGGTTACTTCCTACCTCGGCCGATGGGTAGCTCATGCCTCAGATGCCAGACATTCAGCAATCTCAGACCGGAGTACCTCGAACATCTGGGAAATGGCTTCGATGCGCAGAGGGGAAGGCACAAGTGTTAGGCAGCTTCAGTGTGGTAGTAACCTGAAAGTTTCAGTTTTAGCGATTCCTGAAAGCACTTTGGCGGGGCGGGGGTGTGTCGGAGGGGTGTTTGTCTTACTTACATTCTGATGCTCATGGACTCCAAGCTTTCACAGGATGGTTCTGGGTTGCAAGTTACTGAGTGCTAGTCACAGGATCTAACGCCTGGTAGTTACACTGCTGGCGAACGTTAGTGCGCTGATCTGGACCAAGTCATATCTCTCCACAGGTCGCCACTACGATGCGGAAGGAGAGGAGTCAACATTCCTTATTCGTTATGGCTTTTCATAAACATCAGCTTTATCCATAAAGCTGAAAAGCATAATGTATATACACGCCACTTCATCAAGTTTACTGCAAGCAGTAAGACTAAACGTACCTTTTCAAAAAAAAACTTCACTGCTTCTACTATTTACATAGTGTAATTAACTTAAAATTTCAATAAGACATTTTCTGTAGCAAACTAGAAGAGTTCAGTCTCCTTTAATTATTATCAAAATGAGACTTTCAAAGTATACTAGGTGATGTAGAACGCTTCAGAAGGAGCGTATCATCTGAAGTGACCACTAGCAACTTTGTCCTCCACGGAAGTTTTCCTTGCCCTTGAAAACCTCACAAAATTTGGGAATAGCCAGCTAGGCAAGACAGTGTCGTTATATATATATATATATATATATATATATATATATATATATATATATATATATATATATATATATATATTATCCCTGGGAATAGGGGAAAAAGAATACTTCCCACGTATTCCCTGCGTGTCGTAGAAGGCGACTAAAAGGGAAGGGAGCGGGGGGGCTGGAAATCCTCCCCTCTCGTTTTTTTTTTTTTTTTTTTTAATTTTCCAAAAGAAGGAATAGAGAAGGGGGCCAGGTGAGGATATTCCCTCAAAGGCCCAGTCCGCTGTTCTTAACGCTACCTCGCTATCGCGGGAAATGGCGAATAGTATGAAAGAAAGAAATGTATATATATATATATATATATATACAATGCGAGTTCGAATATGTTTCTTAATGTACCCAAAACAGCAAAAAGTTGATGCTTATAGGAGAATTTCTCTCTCTCTCTCTCTCTCTCTCTCTCTCTCTCTCTCTCTCTCTCTCTCTCTCTCTCTCTCTCTCTCTCTCTCTCTCTCTCTCTCTCTCCCCAACACTAACTCACTCTTGATATTTTCTTTTTTCCCCCAGGGGGCTCCTGTGTCTTTTCATGTATTCCTCCGAGTCCTATACTTCCCTGAACCCTTAACGATCCAGCGACAGTCCTCCCACGTCTGGCTGCCATCACAAGGTCGAACAGACCATCTGCAGCCGATGCGTTACCCTGCTTAATCATCCTTGGAGACGATAAGCGCAGTCACTTGCACCCACCACCACCTTACCCTCCCACATCTTTACGACAGCAGCGGGAGACGTGAGAACCTTTTGCAAACCCTCTACATCTCTCCCCAGGCATCGGATCTGGTTCTATGTATATTGTTTCTAGTTCCATAATGCAGAGGATTGCAGACCACACCAAACCACTGGACTCTTTCGAGGTTGACATATTTATACATATATTCCCCACCGTATATTGAATCCTTCTCACTTTCCCCCAGCGACTCAGCTCGCCTTTCTCCCTCAGCTTTTGAGTGTGTCTTCCTGTATATGACAGAACTGTGCGTACTCAGACCCCCAGCCACCACGCAGCAAAAGGTAGACATGCGCCAACCAGCGAGAGCCTCTCGGATATTCAAGGTGGTTCCCATGGGTTATGGTAAACACACACGAGAAGACAGCCTCTCCCACAAGGGTTGTTATGGGCCAGGAAATGCGTAGGCGACGACCCACACGGTGCAGGGAGACAAGAGAGTAAGTAAGGGTGTAACGCTACTCGGAATATTGGTTCCCTTACAAGGTGTGGCGTTTACACACACTCTCTCTCTCTCTCTCTCTCTCTCTCTCTCTCTCTCTCTCTCTCTCTCTGTCTCTCTCTCTCTCTCTCTCTCTCTCTCTCTCAGCACGTCCTTTACTACGAGCATGGAGGGTGTCAGTTCGTGTTACGAGGTGTGGAAGATATCTCATCCCATTTTATTTCAAGGTCGTGATAACTTTCCCCCCCTTTGTATCACAAAGCGCTAGGGGGTTGGCTCCTCTGTATTATTTATTCGTACTCGTTGGTACATTTTGAAAACGAAGGAGAAAATGGGAATTTGATGAAGCCCGACGAAATTTCATCCTGATATTCCTAGTTATTTAGAAAATAGAAAATGACGTACAGAGACTAAAAGGCATATAGATGATAAGAAGAGGAATTGATTGGTAATTACATTATCGTTTGGAAAAACTTTATTTTGCCGGGTGTGGTTATTTTCTTTAATCCTCCTGCAGTAACTGGGGTTCTAGATTAGTCCTGGGTTCAAGGAGTGTTCTCAGCTGCGTCTGGAGTCCGGCTAGTGGACCAAATCGGGAATGGCCCGTTATCATTAGGTGTAGCGAGAGGCCCTGCTCCCTCCAGACGTGGCAGAGAGAGAGAGAGAGAGAGAGAGAGAGAGAGAGAGAGAGAGAGAGAGAGAGAGAGAGAGAGAGAGAGGAAAGAAGGCTGGAGGTGATGGTGAAGGGACAAAAGTGAAACAGTATGAATGTTCTGAGTAAGTTTGAGATGTATCTGGTGGTGATACACTCAGAGCGGACCAGTTTAAGCATACCCCTCGCCTCCCCTTGCGCCTCCAAAGGGACGAGAAGTGTATTGTAAAAGTTTACCAGGGTTATTCTGTCGATGACCTTATATATATATATATATATATATATATATATATATATATATATATATATATATATATATATATATATATATATATATATATTCCTATGAGTCCTCGAGGAAAATGAAACGCGATAAGTTTCCAAGTGCACTTTTGTGTAATAATCACATCATCAGGGGAGACACAAGAGAGAAATAAAAGTTAGCTGATATACAACGAAGAGACGTAGCTAGGACGCCATTTGGTAAACGCGTGATCGTCCAAGACCTGGGCACTTACCAAAGATACGTGAAGGAAATTGAAGGTTAGCGAAATAGAATTTCTGAGCCTAGTCAGAGGTTTTGTGCACTGAGGCAAAAGTAGAGTTGAAACCGTAAAAGAATAACTTGAAAAATATGAGGATTTTGTAAGGTGTTCAAGGACTGAATTTATCACGAGTGACTGAGTTCCTTGGAAACACACAAGTTCCCTTTCACGTGAAATCTGTGGAAAGAAAAGTAGAAACCCATCTGGGTCGCCTCAGAAAACGATAGGTCTGGGGATACAAGGAAGCAATGGAGCAAAGAGATTCGTATCTCGAGGCACTGGAGTGGTAGGAAACCTTTAATAGGACAGACAGACAGAGGCCTCCAGCCCAAACAAACTCTTATGTCTACTCAACGTTTGGCTGGAATGGGAAGGTTCAACTATATGTAACATTACATAGTTGCACAATTACCACTGGATTGTGTATATATCTCTTCATGGTGAGGTGAAGGTTCTGCATACTATATAGTCATTATATCCACAGTGTGTCATTACTTCCTTTGTAATTTTGCTTTAGATTTAAGCTAAAAACAGACAAACGTGGGCGATTTAAGCTAAAAACAGACGACTTAAACGTGGGCGAAGGGGCTCTCCTGTCGTTTGTCTTTCCCATGTAATCGTATGGACATTTTTTATCGTTATCCTTAACTTTGTTCCATCCACTTTGGGCGTTTTAAGGCTGTGAACATCGCTTCCTTTCACCTGAAGTAATGACGAGTGTGGTGAAGTGGAACGTGAGCCTCCATGCTAAGGATACGGCCTCTCACTTTTCCCTTTAAGCATTAAGCTTGTCGGTCAAGGAAGATGGTGGGCATCTATGCCTTCAAGCACAACACGACGCCAATGCATTTTACCAAAAATCATTCCTCTTGGCATCCTCCTCTTATGAAATACATCTGGACGGAGGCAATTATCCGACTACATCTCTCTTGCACCTTCGGGCACTTTCTCTTCGCCACAGTTTATCTTTATAGTACCACCAGCTTGCCATCTGTCACTCGTGCTCAAATGGCCACATCATCTTGAAAATACTTTTCCATTCATGCACGTCCCTTATGATTTCTTCATACCACACTTATCTGTCTCACGTCTTCATTCTTTCTCCTTTTTTTTTTCGTAATTCCACCAGGATCACCTAAATTATCCATCCATCTCAACTAATCTCACTTTTTTCTCACCAATATAGACGTAAGGAAAAGATGGAATCCCATCCCTACATAAGGAGTTTAGACACACACCACTATGCGGACTGTGGATCACTTTTCAGTTAGTGTCTTGGGTAAAATTAATACATAATCCAGTAGTGTTTACTGACCCCTAACACTGATTACCACATGTATTCCTGTGTGTGTACACCTAGCTGCTAGGTGTTCACAATCAACATTTTCTTTTTATACACACAACTCGACAGGCTGTTCACCATTTTCCTTGTCACAGGGTATCCCAATCCCCCAAATAATTCCCTGAAGTGCAACATCAACCATACTAGCATTCCAATTCCCCATTACTGACAAGTGATCCCCTTACATCAACATAACTGAAGCACTCACTCAGCTCCTCCCATGAAACATGCCTCTCTTCATCACTCCTTTTCCAATCCACGTACGTGAAGTACAGACAGTCGTCACCCACCTTTCGTACCCTGCTTTCATTCTCATCCACATCAGTTTAGGATCCGCTTCTTCTTTACGTTCTTTTGACACATTTCCTTAACTCTCATCATCAGAGGTGCCACCCTCTCCTTTGTTCTCGCCCTCACGCCAACCTCAGACCTTTCCCCTCATACATTCCCAAACCATTCTTTCCAGGGCATTGCTTATCGGTTAAGTCAGGAGTTTTTACTCGATATAATTTCCAGGATGTGGTACGTTTGTAATGCCACTAGCTAATGGCAAGAGGGATAAAATGGAATGCTCGAATTACAGAGATGTAAGACTGTTAACCGTACCTGGTACGTTGTATAAATGATGATTGAGAGGGTAGAGGTATGCTTAGACATAAGACTGGAAAGGAGCAGTGTGGATGCAGAAGTGGAAGAGGATGTGTGGACCATATATTTGCTTTAAGAGAAAACTGTGTGAAAAATGCTCTGAGTAAAGATAG
Organism: Panulirus ornatus; assembly: GCF_036320965.1. Lineage (NCBI taxonomy): Eukaryota > Metazoa > Arthropoda > Malacostraca > Decapoda > Palinuridae > Panulirus > Panulirus ornatus. The sequence continues at coordinate 11,282,613 of NC_092233.1, read as the reverse complement.
GGATTTGTATGTGTCATTAATGGACCTGGAGACAGTATGATGACGTTACAGTGAGGTCTTGTGGAAGGTGTTAACGAATATATGGGTGTGAGAGGAAAGCTTTGAGTTGCACTGAGGAGTATCTGTCGAGAGAAAGGGCTTGCTTGTGAGTAGTAAGAGAGGAGGTTGATTGGTTCCAACTAAGGTGGGTCCGACTCCAGGGTGCTTGATAATTACTCTTTTTATGGTCTGGGTGGTGAGGGAGGAAAATACGAGGGTCTTGAAATGAAGAATGGGTTTACAGCATGCTGGGTGTAGGGGTGCCAAGGAGGCGAGTCCCTTGTTGTTTGTGAAAGACACTTCTTTGGTGTTCGACTTGAAAGAGAAACTGTAGAAGCTGGTGCCCGAGTTTGGAATAGCGTTTGAAAGGAGGAAGTTAAATGTTTAATTGATTAAAAGTAATGTAATGATGATTAGCAGGGTATGGAGAGCGGAAGAGACATTTTTGTTTGCATTAGTTTGCACGGGGAGAACCTAGAGTGAGTGAAGTGCGTTAGATACCTGAAAGTGGACTTTGCAGAGTATGGTATAATAGAAGCTGAAGTGAGTCATTGGATGGGATAGGGAGCAAAGGTCTTGGGTGCACGTATCCTGAATGCAAATGGAAATGATGAGAGTGGATGTGTTGGCTATGAAATGCCTAAGGAGAACATATGGTGTTAGTAGGGTTGATGATGTAAGGAATGATAATGTAAATGATGTGTTTGGACATGTGGAAAGTACAAGTGAGGAGAGACTGACTACGATGATGTTTGTTTCAAAAGTTTAGGGAACAAGGGGAGGAGACAGAGGGATGTGAGAGGATGGAGTGAAAGACGCTTGGGAGTTGTCGGGGCCAGAATATTCAGGAGGGTGAGATGCATGCGTAGAATGGAGAGAATTGGAGTTATACACCGAGTGGCGTGCTGCCACTGGGATGACATAGGGCATGAGAAATTATCAGAGGAAATCACTCAACGGTTTGTGGGGTTTGACTATGAATAAATTTTGGTACAGCTGCAGTACAGCTGTAGAGAACAGTTGTGCGCAAATAGGTCTTTCTTCGTCTGTTTCCGGCGCTACCTTTGCTAACATGGGAAACAGCGATCACGCAGGAGAATGATTATCATTATCATTATGATCATTATATTATCAAAAAGTCATATATACCTCATTCAAGCAGGATTTTTTTTCTCGTCATATACTTCAGCTTTTGCAAGAGATGTTTCTGCTGTGAAGTATGATAAGAAAATTTCCCTCAGTAACATGTTCTGGAAAGAAACAAGCTGGACTTCGAAATGATTCACATACTGATCATTTCTCGAGAAGATATTCCCAGGCTCTCTGGCATGGGACATCTCGCCGTATGAATTATGCATTGGGCATTCATCACGCATCCGATCGGAGATGTCATAACACGTTGGCGAACGAAAGAAGTGTATAACAATTTACTAGTTTTGGTACGATCATCTTGAGTCGTCTGCCCAGCCCCGCCTTACCTTTGATGCATAAGCAATCAGATCGACCTCGTATTGCTAATCAGGGTATTCATATCAAAGACTAGGGCCTCAGATTTGCATATATACATTATGGATCAGATGGCGAGAATATTACCTCCAGCGGTTGATCATCCTTGTGGCCAAATCGCTGTTTGGACGACCTGTTCCACGATGTCATCCCTCCCTTCCCTACTTCTTTCTTCTTTTCTTTTTTCCGACATCAAAACGGCCCTCACCTTCGCAACACACTCATGCAACAGACATACTCCTCACTTCACAACACATTTACGGTCCAGACATACTCTCTGTCGCCGTGCACTCTACCTACACACTAGTAGACGTATCCACCCTCATAATGAGTTCGTACACCAGATGCTTACACAACACACTCATACGTAAGACACATTCCCTCTGCGACACACTCATACATCAGACACGTTCCATTGGCAACGCCCTAACACACCAGATGTACTTGCTTGAACGACCCAGTAACCCACTAGGCGCACTTGTCTTCATAATCAACTCATACCCGAGACACTCTCACCGTCAAAACCTACACTCGCACCAGATACACTCACCTTCTTCACCCACTCACGCCATTTTCGCACCCACTCACTTTCACAGTACGCTCACAAACTAGAAACATTTACTTTCACACCCCCTCTCACTCACACTTAGCCAACACCCTTGAATCACACACACACACACACACACACACACACACACACACACACACACACACACATCGAACTTATATGCTCCTCCCAAATGGCCGTTCTCATCCACTTCCCCTGTGCTTCGTAACACGTCCACCCCGCTACCGAAAAGCACTGACGACTCCTCATATCTACCTCATACACATAAACCACTCATGAACACAATCATGTAAGTCTGGCAGATTCGTTCACTCACCAACTGACGATTCATCATATCTACCTCATACACATAAACCACTCATGAACACAACCATGTAAGTCTGGCAGATTCGTTCACTCACCAACCCAACACACACACACACACACACACACACACACACACACACACACACAGCCAACGTAATCAAATCCGGCTAATTCACCAGCCCAACGCACGAAGTGCATTAACACACCCAATCCACTTACTCTCCGACACCACTCCCGCACATAGTTCGCTCAACTACACAGCGAACCCACTCACTCGTCCAAACTATTAACTAACCCAGTCTCTGGCTCACATACCGAACCTACCAAGGAATCGGGAAGGGGCAGAATCGGCTCAGCCGAATCCCACAATCCCTTAGTAATGAGTGAACACTGTAACACCTTACGACAATGATAGAATCACCTTAGATAGAGTTCATGGGACAATCATGGCCTCTGAAACTGTATGATGTATGAACCCGTATGATGTATGAACTTGTCTGCACTTGTATGTTATACAATACATACACACAAAGACTTCATAAGTAATGCTACGTGTATTATAGTTGGCTGATATTGACCGACATCCAGCCAGCTAACCAAGTCCTGCATAATAGCGTGTGGTGATCTGGAAAGTTTACCACGGGAGTCACGAGAGTGTAGGGTGGAGTGGGTATAGCGAATGATGTCATTAATTACGTATGACGTGACAGGGAGAAGTAGACAATCACATGTTTACCAAATGGCGTCCTAGCTTCGTCTCTTCGATGTATATCAACTGACTGTTATATTTCTCTCTTGTGTCTCCCCTGATGATATGATTATTACACGAAAGTGCACTTGGGAACTTTTCGTGTTTCATTTTCCCCGTGGACTCATAGGAATATATATATATATATATATATATATATATATATATATATATATATATATATATATATATATATATATATATATATATACATATATATACATATATATATATATATATATATATATATATATATATATATATATATATATATATATATATATATATATATATATATATATATATATATATATTGATAAAGGCATGTAAATTTGGTTGTCGAATGTCTACCCCTGGTTCAGTTGAGAAATGATTGATGCACTGATGTCGGATTTCACTTGTGTTGATGAGAGAGCCGCTGCCAGTCCTTTCTGGAGTAAGAGTCAACTTGAGCAGGGTTCCACCTGGGAGTGGGTCTTAACAAAACAGACTCAGCTTTATCTTCCCACGCGAGTTTTACCTTCTTGAAGAAGGTGGTTATTTTGCGTCATCTTGAGCAAGCAGGATTTCGGAAGATGATGTAAAATATTGGTAACGACACAGATGTTTGAAAGTAATTTCTCCAGTAAGGGTGCATGGCATGCGAATTACATTGGTTAGAAATGCGAGAATGATTATTTCTGGTTTATACAACAGAACAGTAATAAGGATATATCAGACTGAAGTGAAGATTCTCTGAAAAGAAATGTAGGGAAGCGAAAAAAGTGACTACCAGATAATGTAATCGGGCGAGAGAGGAGATGAAGAAGGGCGAGCTTGTGGCTAAGTGTGTGTGTGTGTGTGTGTGTGTGTGTCTGTGAGGAAAGCACAGTATTAATTAGTTCCACGTTACTATAGACTGCAGACAGACGCAGGGTAAAAATGTTAAGAGCTGTGTTATCAAACAGAGGATCAGGAAGGTTCAAGGCAAAGAGGAGTATTTGTGGTAGCTTAGTTTAGGTGTACAACATGCTGACGGAGGCTTAGGTAATGACTGTCAAGGGTGACTTGAATGAAAAAGGTTGAAAAAAACAACAGTAGTGGTGGTTATATTACGTGGTAGAAGTGAAGGCAGAAAGGATTAGTTATATAACCTGTGAGTGAAGGTAGAAATGAGTAGATCTGTACGTACAAGTGAAGGCAGAAATGGGTGGTTATATTGCGAGTAAGTAAAAACAGAAACGAGTAATGTAAAAAAAAAAAAAGAAACAAAACTTTTTTTTTTAGAATAAATTCCTTATTTAGGATGACCAATCTATACAGCCATTAGAACTCGGGCTAAATGTGTTTCGAAATTAAGTGAACAGATTTAAGAAAAAATGACATCAGAGCAGATACAGGTCCCCATTATGATCCTGTCACGTCAGTATTGTGTGCAGATACTGAAGATTATAACACAGGAAACTGTTTATAAGGAAGGGGAGAGGAAGTAAGTAATGTGATAATTATGACTGGAAATAATAGGACGAGAAATCAGATAACGAGAAATGTATACCATGAAGTATTCCCTTAAAGAGGCGCTGGATGTTGGAGACCTAAAGGAAACTGTGTCTTCGTCAGGTTTAGCAGGAGGATCCTGTAGATGAGAGAGGTGGAAGTTGAGGGCAGGATACGAAGAGGTATGACAAGTGATGAGGGAGGTGGTTTACGGTGAGGCACCTGGAGTGTATCATGTGTATTGAAAGTTGTTGGGTTTACGTAAGTATTGATGTATATTCTTTGCGCTGCATGTGAGAGTCAGGTGGGAGGATGGATAGTCAAAAGAGTGAATAGTAGCATTGCCTCACCAGGGAGCTTAACGTATCGTGGACGAATTGTGAAAGCGTCGAAAAGTTATGTCATTCAGCATACGAGGCAAGTTATACGTCAGATTAGTGATTAGAAATATATGGCAAGTGGTAGGAAGAGAGATGGACATTGTGACTGTATAGAGGAGCAAAGCGTGGTTCTGAGGGTCAAACATTTACTGAGAGTGTGGCTTTGAAGAGAAGTGCTATGAAGCAGCACTGTATATGCAGCATAGGTGAACTTAGAGGAAGAATATGATATGCTTGTTTAGGAATGGGGTTAGGAGTATGCTGCCGAGGAGCGTGAGGTTATCTCGTAAATAGTGTAAGGTATGTGATGGGTTCTGTTAAGGAGTACGAGAGTGGATTGGGATCGCCAGGCTTAACGTAGGGAGAGAGTTACGTTACAGATATGGCTATAGTACAGTACATCCCCATGGCAGATATATATAGGCCTCATAGATGGACCTGCTAGCATAGTCTGATGAGAGATATAATGTGAAGAATAACGTTGGTAAGACTGGAATGATGTGAATGAGCTGAGAAGCTGATGACCGCAGACCACACATTGTGGTAATGTGGGGAAAAAGTGACTGAGGAACTGTAGAGCCTGGCATTGTCAGAGAACGAAGATGAGTGAAAGAGGACGAAATTGAAAGGAAAGGCTGATAAGATGCAGATAGTGCCAGAGGGTGAGGAAAGGTTAATTAGACTGTGACACCTGGTGAGGAATAGAAGAAATGTGAATTACACACGACGAGGTAAGGATGTTTTGGGGATAGGAGAAGGATAGAGGATTCGAAGGATGGCAGAGGTTGTCGAGGATGGGCTTTAGCTAGTTAGGGAAGTGTTTGGAATGGATAGGGGGCTAGAAGGATGATTAAGAAAAGCGAGGATAGACCACGATTGTATGGGAAAGGATGAGGTTAAGGATAGGGGATGGATATTATGGATAGGTAGATCATAAACTGATAGGGAAGATGCAGTGTAGAGGGATAGGGAACGAATTGAGAATCATGACAAAGCCTGGGATTCAGGAAGGTGAAAAGGGATTGAAAATAAGATTCAAGACCATTAGTGTGTAATTTGATCCTCGGTGGTGCAATGATAGCCAAGTCAGTCGTCAGCATCATACAATGAGCTCGTTCTTAGATGAGATTAACCCGCCTCTGGATCATAAACAGACGGCATAAACGACTGCTTTGATCTCGTTTGATAGTAAACTGCCAGTTCAGCTCTGCTATGATTACTTATATGGTTCAGTTTCTAAGTTCAGGCATTCGTAAATACATAAAGTCTTATGGAATCACGTAAAAGTACTTAAAAGAAATTCACTGCAGTGGCGGAATCTATCTTTATTTAATATGATAATGATACTTCATATCACATAATCAGTTGTCTGAGACAGTTTGGAAGGTAATTGAATGCTTGTGACTTGGGTAATTCGTTCCTTTTGCTGCATAACATGACCATCTGACAATACACAGTCACTTTAGACGAAATTGCGGACATCAAACCTAGGACCAGATCATTATAAGTGCGACGACAGATGACTGATGTTCATCTGGAGTATTTCTTTATATTCTCTGTACATCTAACTTTGCCTGGGGTCTCATGGCTGGGAAAGATGGGCTCTGGTTTCGGCGTATCACACATGACAGCCAGGGAGTGGTGAGATGCGGGAGTTAAATTGCTCGTGAAAGAGAATATTATATATATATATATATATATATATATATATATATATATATATATATATATATATATATATATATATATATATATATATATAGACATATGTGTATGTGTGTGTGTGTGTGTGTGTGTGTGTGTGTGTGTGTGTCTGTGTCTGTGTCTGTGTTGTGTGTGTGTGGGTGTAACGATTTAAAAAAGCATCTTAGGAAAAAATACGTGAACCTTTTTGCCTGAAAATGCAATATATTTCTCCTCAATCTTTTAATACGATTAGGCTTGAGCTGCTCTGGGCATCCCCCCCCCCCCCCCCCCCCCACACACACACACACACACACACACACACACACACATCTTTCCAGAATATATTTCAGATCTCAGAGCCTCCTGACTGTGCCGACCTGCCACCAACCACCTCATACCACACCTCTCTCTTTTTCTCCCTGGCTGACGCCTGTTAGTGGAGAAGAGAGTTTGTGTTCGCATCCCACAGCGAGTGAAGGCATTACACAACTGGGAAGTCATCCCAAGCTGTGATATTGACCAACCCATGGAGAATGTTTTTATCTTTTTTTTTTCTTTTGGCTCGTGATGTCATTACGGATATTAGAAATACCGTCACCTGCTTCATTCAACGAGTTTTGTTCTCTTCGTTTAGAATTCAAGTTCTCTTCCTCCCATCCCAGACGCGTCGGAGAACTTGACTACACCACCACCAGCAGGAGGAGTTCATGAGGGCGGTGTGTAAGGCGTAAACATGATGGCCTCCTCCCAACGATAGAAAACGTCGGCATTACTTGTTATCTTTGAGGTTCATAGCCGCTTGTTCCAGTGCTCGGTTGCCGTCAAGATTTTTGGCGGGCACGAAATACTGCTCAACTCAGCACCAAAAACCCTCTTCCTCCTCCTCATACCAACGAAGAGTACGTATGCCTCTCTTCTGAGAACGCGTGTTCATTACGTGAATCGTAATGATTAATCCGCTATGCAAAAAGAGGAATTCAAGTCAATAACGAGCATGATAAAAACTTTGTAATTTTACGATACAACGGCAGACACACTCTCTCTCTCTCTCTCTCTCTCTCTCTCTCTCTCTCTCTCTCTCTCTCTCTCTCTCTCTCTCTCTCTCTCTCTCTCTCTCTCTCACACACACACACGCGCACACTTCCCCCAGCCCTTCAGCCCAACAGCTGATGTTCGCCAAGCCGAGCATGTAGACACAAGTAATAACGTTCTGTGTTGATTATTATTGGTGGCAGTTACAGCTCAGTCGCGACTCGATGCAATACAGGCCGTGGCAGTCGTGCACTCCACGTCATTATGCAACGGAATAATTGAGACGTCCTTGGGGTCATCGTGTCTGAATGCCCCCCACCGGAACGTACCGTACCTGCGACACAGGAAGGGAGGAGGGTTGTAGTCCAGGAAGGGAGGAGGGGTCGTCGTCCAGGAAGGGAGGAGGGGTCGTCGTCCAGGAAGGGAGGAGAAGGAGGAGTCTAGGAAGGGAGGAGGGGTCGTCTTCCAGGAAGGGAGGAAGGAGTCGTCGTCCAGGAAGGGAGGAGGGGTCGTCTTCCAGGAAGGGAGGAGGAGGAGGAGTCTAGGAAGGGAGGAGGGTTGTCGTCCAGGAAGGGAGGAGGAGGAGGAGTCTAGGAAGGGAGGAGGGGTCGTCGTCCAGGAAGGGAGGAGGGGTCGTCATCCAGGAAGGGAGGAGGGGTCGTCGTCCAGGAAGGGAGGAGGAGGAGGAGTCTAGGAAGGGAGGAGGGTTCGTCATCCAGGAAGGGAGGAGGGTTCGTCATCGTGCTCTTCTTTGCGAAATCGTTCAGATTTCAAGGAATGAATCGTTCCTTTTTCGTGTGCAGCCATGACATCCTGGCATCGTAGAAGGGAAGTTGTCCATTCGAGCCGCTTATAATAAGACACACTTGTTGCGAAACTGACTCGATCATCTTGACCCTGTAGGTCATATCAGATTTCAGTGATCATTGTTGTCATAGAGTGGGACTGTTCAGTGCCAGTGATCCTCGTCTACCTTGTCTTCATGTACAGTAGATCTGCCTCTGCCAAATGAAGCTTTCGACAGGACATCTCTCTCACACCTTCCCTCTGTGCGGTGAGCGCCGTGCGCTAGTCCTGCCACCATGGTAGAATGTCGTCGCAGGTGCTCGTAGGTAGGAAGGTACTCACCACCTTGTAGACTCATTTGTTATCATGTAACCCCAAGTAGGTACAGAAACATATCACCATCCTAGTTTAAGAATGACGTTGCTCTAACCTGTGACAGAATCAGTGTGGTCTTTAGCACTGTCTCCTCCCTAAGACCCACTCTCATACCTTAACCTGATGCCTTTAATAGCGTGACAGGATGGTCCACATATACACTTATCAGTACGAACGGACCTCTCCATATTAGTCCTATGGCCTTTGATTCATACAGTTGATGACGGGCTAGAAAGGTTAGCAAGGTATGCTCCGGAGCTCTTCGTTGATATTCACGATACATGTGCCATGAATATCCCTTCATGTTATATATATGACATATTCACCCTGTCCTCCAACATGCTAAGCACACCTTGTCTTCCACATACTAGCACATCCCGGACGTCGTACACATCCCAGCACCCACACGGCATCCACATCCCAATCCTCGCATATCCCACGTACATCATGGCCTTCACGTATTGTATAGACCGTAGTAGCTCCTGCATGCCACATAGAAACAACGTAGCTAACGTACACCATATCCATACTGGCCCGCAACACAACATACAGGACCTCGCTTCCCACACACACACTGCGTCAATCTCCCTCTAACATCCTCGCTTCCCACACACACACACACACTCCCTCTAACATATGATATACAAGCTGACCCCTAACATATTACAAAGCCTTGCATCCTACATTCTCTATAAAAGCTGGCAATAAAAGATATAGGCCTTCATGCATACACTGCTGACGTAGGCACCCCACCCCTAGCCTACATATATATACCTCTTGGTAGCCAACATGCTCATTCCCGACCATCACCGTACGCTGGTGTCCCCATTAATAGATATAACAGAGCAAGAAATATCTGATGCTAGAACCATTCTTACACAAGCATTGTTATATTTCGCCCTCCAGCATCCTCTCCCCTGCCCTCATCAACTAGTCCCCATACAAACAATCCACGCCAAACTACTTTTCCCTCGAGCCATTATTCACCATCCTTCCCCCAACGCCAAAAGAAACTACTGAAGTAAAAAAATAAAAAAGGGAAGGAGCCAACTCGACAGTCCTCTAACTTGGACTGCGTTTTGGAGGATAACACACCACAAGAAAAACATTCAAATTCTCCAATAAACTTTTTTTTTTTTTTAAGGAAAGTTCCCCTCCGGGGTGTCCCAGAGGATTATTCTTTTGGCTCCAGAGTTACAAGACTTAGCGCGGAAGCAAGGCAGGAGAGAGAGAGAGAGAGAGAGAGAGAGAGAGAGAGAGAGAGAGAGAGAGAGAGAGAGAGAGAGAGAGAGAGAGAGAGAGGTGGACGAGAAGAGGTGTGTGTGTATGTGTGTGTGTGGGAGAGGAAGGGGAATGTGTGTATGGAAGCGTCTTTCAGAGGCGGGACATCGAGATGCTCTATGCTAAGCGGACCTCCGTTACCCTACCACGTACTGTAGAGATCACCTCCGCTTGCATGCCATACACAACCTGTCGTGCTGGGAAGCGAAGCGGTGACGAGTTACGCTCACAGTTCCGAGGACGGACGGGTACCGTCTGAACTTCGGGAAAAAGAAAGTAGAACATTTTTTTTACCCTAGCCTCCGTGTAACTTGAGCACATGACTGACCTAAGCAAAAGACAACTGCTCACCCTTTTTTTCAGTTGATGATCGCAGTGTTTCACAGTTTCTGGTACAGTTTCTTGAATAGATATAAAGAAAGAGAAACAGGCAGAGGGACCATTTGTAATCAACTCTACCTCCATACACCATCAAAGTGGAAATGCAAATGGCGTCGATGAAGGTGAGGGAACACCAATTTTGAAGTATGGAAAAGAATGCAATTCCGAGAGATGAGAGCAAGAGTGAACTACCAGAGAGACGTGGATGAGAGAGAAGGGAGAAGAAATGGAACTGACCCAACACATGATTCTGGAGTAAAAGTTGGGGAAAAAAATATGTAAGTCAGCCACTTACTAATAAATGAAGAACCCAGAAAAAGAAAAGAAATATAAAATAAAACTACTCGTCAACAGACTCAGACAGTGCAATACATTAGGAAAGACGAAAGCTACACAGCATCTGCAGTGAACTGCATCAACAAGACAAGCAGTGAACTGCATCAACAAGAACAAGCAATGAACTGCATCAACAAGACAAGCAGTGAACTGCATCAACAAGACAAGCAGTGAACTGCATCAACAAGACAAGCAGTGAACTGCATCAACAAGAACAAGCAGTGAACTGCATCAACAAGACAAGCAGTGAACTGCATCAACAAGACAAGCAGTGAACTGCATCAACAAGAACAAGCAGTGAACTGCATCAACAAGACGAACACTGCACTGCATCAAGAAAAACTGTGGACTGCAGCAACGGACATGGCAAACAGTGCACTGCATCAACAGAAAAGACAGTGCGCTGCATCAACAGGGGAAACGATGCGCTGCATCAACAGACGCGACAGACATTACACTGCATCAACAGAGACGACAGACATTACACTGCATCAACAGACACGACATAAACAAGTCTCTACATCAACAGACAAGTTGTCGTTTAAACTCCGCTCTCGGCCAAGAGACAGCGACATCAAGTTGTATCAGTAGGTAAGACACAAACACGCACACACACACACACACACACACACACACACACACACACACACACACACACACACACACATGCAGCTCCCTGTTCCCAGGCAAGACACAGAGACCGAGTTGTGTCAGCAAACATAGACGCAAACATGCACTGTGTCGAAAGACGAGACACAAATAGAGACATTTGTGGGGAGCCCTTTTGATCACTGGCAGGAAAATGTAAGAGCCAAGTTGAGTATCCTGTGGTACGCCACATGCTATGTACCTAAGGGAATACAAAGCACTTCAAACAACACCAAACCATTTATTCCCCTCCGTCTTAAGGCTGATCGAGATGGTAGAAAAGATCAGAAACACGCCTGAGGTAAACGAGGGACGATATGTCAAAGAGAAAAGACTTAAGAGTTTTTTTTTTTTTTTGCTACGAAGGCGAAGGTTAAGTCAATCTTGGATTTAGATCATGTGTCAGACTTATTTTACATATATTCACGGTCTTGTTTTCACCAGTTCTTGTTCTTTCATCGTTTTACATATTAGATATGTAACGGGAGATATGTAACGTTTGCTCTCTGCCCTGACCCCGGCTTTAGTCCCAAATGAAAAGTTCTCATCAAGGACACAGACCTAAGGTAGATCATGAACCAGCGTCTGACTGTGGAGGTAATCTATAAACTATAAACTATAAATCTATAAACTATAAACTAGCAGCTACTATGAATGGTTTATAAATAATGTGAACAGAGAGTGTAAGAGAAATACAGTGTGTTGTCTGTACTGGTAGATGTTAGACGGCGGTGCTCCGTTGTGAACCTGGGATTTAAATAACTTCGTCAAGTATAGGCACCTGATGAGGTGGATCGTCTCCACGAACATGTCGTGCCACATTCATAGAAAAATTATATGTTACATAGAATCATATGAACTAATGAAGAGCGATATATATCAGATATACATCATATTCTTTTTTTCTTTCATACTATTCGCCATTTCCCGTATCAGCGAGGTAACGTTAAGAACAGAGGACTGGGCCTTTGAGGGAATATCCTCACCTGGCCCCCTTCTCTGTTCCTCCTTTTGGAAAATTAAAATAAAATGAGAGGGGAGGATTTCCAGCCCCCTCGCTCCCTCCCCTTTTAGTCGCCTTCTACGACACGCAGGGAATACGTGGGAAGTATTCTTTCTCCCCTATCCCCAGGGATAATATATATATATATATATATATATATATATATATATATATATATATATATATATATATATATATATATATATATATATATATATATCAAGAAAAATTATCACCCTGTAGATCTAAATAGCCCAGTCACATTACACCCCTCATCGGATTATGCTACTCGTAATATCTTCGAATCTTTCTTGATTACTAATATCACTAATCTTTAACCTATCGGCCAGGTAACTTTAAAGCACAACCTCTTATCAACCAGATCATTATGGATGAACTATCGAGACAAGATGGCATAAGGGAAAGTAGCTGAACACGCATCTCGTTACCCAGGCCAACCACCTCCGCATGACCACATATATCCACATGGCCCTCCACCACCACCACTACTTTCTCCCTTTACCAGCCATGGTCATAGATTTCTGCTCTGTTGTGGTGGTAAGAGAGCGCACAGGTCTGTGTGCTTGGGTGAATTTGGTTCACACGTGAAGGAGGCGGATGTATTCCCAGAAACACATATAGTGTACTGTAAAGTTTTCAATAAACTGAAATATCTGAACTCCTTCCGAAGGGCGAGTCAAAACCTGCATTTGACCCTAGCAACTAATGCGCCGGCAAATGATCCTGCGGTTCTGGATTTCCAGATCATTAATGCGCATGCAGCATCGGCTCTGTCGTTAATGGAACAAAGGCGTTTAAGGAGGTACCAGATGAATCACCCGCGAAGAAATGACTTCACATCACCGAGTTCGGCGAAGTGTGAACGATCAGACGTAATCACCCTCACACACTTATCTCCCATTGCCCTATTATTGACTCTCCCCAGCTTGAGACGGGGAGATCGGTGGCTGAGAGGGCGGTGATAGCACCAAGAGGGGATGCGAATGAGGGTTCTTGCTCTTCTAAGTAGCAGTCAGTGTCTGCATGCAAGTAGCTCATTCACATTCGTATTGGAGACATTTTTGGATGCCGGTGGGATAAGTGGTGTTATTAGTGTTTAATTCCTCTTTCTTCTCTTCTTCTCCCTTTCATTCTCTCCCTTTATCTTCCTTAATCTATACGTCAACGCGACGTGTAAGCGTTTATAGTGTCAGTCTGGGTGTGTGTGTGTGTGTGTGTGTGTGTGTGTGTGTGCGTGTGTGTGTGTATGTGTGTGTGTGTGTGTGTGTGTGTGTGTGTGTGATATATATGATGCCCTGTTCCTGGATAGAGGGAGGAGAGTCTTTTACACTGGTGGTGGTGCTCCGTCTCTAAGAGTCTCTTTCCTATTAGTAAATTCACCTTTAATCTTTTAATTGTCTCTTTGATTCACTGTTTCGTCTCTTGGCTTGTCCCAATTCTTTATCATACGTTTACTCCAGAGAAACAGTTATTCACATCCATGTAGATTCCTTTCGAGGGTACTGTATCCTCTAGTTGATCTGATCTCCTCCTGTATCATAGATGTTCTTCATATCTCCATTGTCCATTCTTTAGCATGAGATCCTCCTGCGGCAGCACACCTTCCTCACTTCAGGTAACACCGTCTGTGCTCCTTATGGCAAGACCTTCTCTGGCAGTTCTAAACGTCTCCTCACACAGGATCATCAACCTGGAGATGCGTACCCTAGGTCACCTCCAACGTCTACTGGAATTAGTTCTCCGAAACGTGAATGCAGTTGTGACATTCGCCGAAATGCTTGTTCGTCCCATAGGAAATGTTAATAGTTTTTTTTTGTGTGTGTTGTTGGCAAGTTCGATACTATGGCAACATCCCCCAACCCCATCCCAACTGTCCCCATCCCAACTGTCCCCATCTTCCAACTGTCCCCATCCCACTGTCCCCATCCCAACTGTTCCCATCCTCCAACTGTCCCCATCTCCCAACTGTCCCCATCCCCCAACTGTCCCCATCCCACTGTCCCCATCCCACTGTCCCCATCTCCCAACCCCATCCCACTGTCCCCATCCCACTGTCCCCATCTCCCATTCCCATCCCACTGTCCCCATCCCAACTGTCCCCATCCCCCAACTGTCCCCATCTTCCAAATGTCCCCATCCCAACTGTCCCCATCTTACTGTCCCCATCCCAATTGTCCCCATCCCAACTGTCCCCATCTCACTGTCCCCACCCAACTGTCCCCATCCCACTGTCCCTATCGCATCGTCCCCATCCCCCAACTGTCCCCATCCCAACTGTCCCCATCCCACTGTCCCCATCCCACTGTCCCCATCTCCCAACCCCATCCCACTGTCCCCATCCCACTGTCCCCATCCCACTGTCCCCATCTCCCAACCCCATCCCACTGTCCCAATCCCACTGTCCCCATCCCACTGTCCCTATCGCATCGTCCCTATCCCCCAACTGTACCCATCCCACCGTCCTCATCCCACTGTCCCCATCCCACCGTCCCCATCCCACCGTCCCTATCCCCATCCCACTGTCCCCATCCCACTGTCCCCATCCCCCAACTGTCCCCATCCCACTGTCCCCATCCCACTGTCCCCAACCCAACAGGGATTCCTGTTCATTCACTCCCTCGCTTGAGAACAGTCATATCCTCGTCTCATTTCAACCTGTGCCCACCTTCATACTTTCCTCGACGGATATAACACGAGGAACGATGATGATCCTCAAATGTTCTTCGACTGGAAGAACATTTGGTGGGACACCTGTCGCACCCTGACACGCACAGTGTGTGGAACGGTGTGGATGTGAGATGTGGAAGAGTGTATCTCTTGACTTGAGGTACGTGGAGAGGTGTAATATCGTATTCTGACACACCGAACATGAGGAGGTGATAAGGACTATTAGGTGAATGATACGTTCGAAAGCTCTGTTAAATGATTTCATTGTGTAATTCCAAATATGAAAAGAACAGTGAGGAAAACTGTCATCTAAAGTTTAAATGCCCTCCCACATGGTACATGTGAATATAATTACGACGAACAGGTCACCGAAACTAATGAAAAAAAATTTTTTTGTCCATAACTTTATATGGTGTGCGGTTAGGCGTTAAATCACCATAGAGCTGACCTCACTTGAACTAATACAACACAAATGCCCAAGGTATTAAAACGTGAACTTTCGTGTTTACCTCCGACTCTATATTACTGCCAGCATATTTGCCCCCCCCAGAAATCCAAGCCTTCAACACATGTGTAATTAAACTGACAGCGCCAGAGCGTGGAGGCTTAGTG
Source organism: Panulirus ornatus (assembly GCF_036320965.1). NCBI lineage: Eukaryota > Metazoa > Arthropoda > Malacostraca > Decapoda > Palinuridae > Panulirus > Panulirus ornatus. Next base: position 11,266,762 of record NC_092233.1, on the reverse strand, counting down.
CATGACCTTTCCATGTGTTTCCATCCGTCCACGCTCAACCCGCCAATGAAAAAGAACGAGAGAGAGAGAGAGAGAGAGAGAGAGAGAGAGAGAGAGAGAGAGAGAGAGAGAGAGAGAGAGAGAGAGAGAGAGAGCAGATACCCTCTGAGAAGTGTCGTTGATCCACGCAGGTGGTTGGTTTGTCTCGAATGACAGCTGAAAAACGCACGGTCAAGTACCCACGCGAGGTCGCCACCATCCATGCAAGTGGATCTCTGAGGCTCCTGCAGCACTCAGGAAGCTGGCCACGTCTGCCGGTCGGGAGAGAGAGAGGGGGTGTAGATAGTGAACCACAGGTCATAAAGTGGTGTATTGTTGTGAGTGCGGCTGTATGCAGAGACTGCTGGATGAGTGTGTAGTAGTAAAGGGTGTCTGCTTTATGGCAGTTGCCTCGTGAGCTTGAAGGGTCGGGTCTTAGGGATGTGTTGAAAAGGTATTTGTGTGGTTGAGGGTAGCCAGTTCAGCCCTACGTAAGATGGTGGTAGAACAAAGCTCTTTCATCCTGCGGAAAGACAAGTGTAATGACATTTATTTCGAGAGGAGTTTACGGGTGGTTGAAATTTTGTTCTTGAAGGCGTAAAGTCCTGGAACAGGTCTTGTCCACGATGGATGAGGAGGAGGAGGAACAGTGTTTAGCATTACTCCTTATCTAAACTCCTCAGCAGACTTCAGGCCGGTACACAGAAGAATTCTGTAAGTCAAGGAGGAACCGATCAACCGAGAGGCACATCTAGAAAATGAGGAGAAACAGAAAAAAATGCGTTTACAGTTATGGATTGCTGGATGGGCGGAATATGCCAACTGATGAGGTGTTGTGTGCAAAGATGATAAAGAACTTCGAGACATTGTTTGACAGAGTAGAAACGCTCAGATATGGGGCTCCGCGAAGTTAAAACTCACTCCCCTTACTGTATCAACCTTTTTTTTCAATTTTCCAAAGTTTTAAAGATATGTTGAATATACTTCTGGTTAATTCTTAGCGATGAATTGAGCATTCATTATACGTCTCGTTGATACCTTAACGGCAAAGACAGTCATGGAAAGATACACATCAACACACCAGTAAACATTGAGAATTGTATACATCTGCCTCTTTATCCAGTGGCGTTAAGTCAAACCACCTCGCCGCTCAGCTCTGTGTCGTCTGTGTATTTATGTAACTCCACGTAACTCCTCACGAAGGTGACCACCTCATCCTTCATTTCCGACAGCGAATCGCGAGGGTCTGATCGGTTCTGGGAACGGTCTCCCAGACAATCTATATTCATTGAACAACGGTTTAGGAAGGATAAAAACACCACCCATTTGTTCTCGCTATAAATTCACTTCCCTTTTCTCTCTCTCTCTCTCTCTCTCTCTCTCTCTCTCTCTCTCTCTCTCTTCTCTCTCTCTCTCTCTCTCTCTCTCTTTGAAATAGAATTTCGGGAGACAGAAAATGGAAAGTAGATGTCTACCGACCAGGCCTTAGATATATATATATCATTTCAGGTAATGATTTACCACTGGTGCTGCCCATTTTACGAAGCCTATATGCCCGTCAGCCTCTGAAGTCTATATCTTATGAATCTTTACCTTGAACACAGCAGGGACTACATGGCCTCCTTGCCTCCCGCGTATGACAAAGGGGAAAGTCTATGATTAAAGGACCTACCTGTACACACAGACTGTTGCTTATTATTACTCCAGTTCACCAAAGTTGAAACAGATTGTTACGTGGACTTGAACTAATGGCACTTACAAACAACAGTCCTTTGTTTAAGATAATGACCGACGTGAGAGATACTGGCAACAGTGTATTTTCCAGTTGATAGATATGGAATAATTCTTTTGATACTGAGAGAAAGAGAAATCTTCGTTTGCCTAAGTATCCCCGGTTAATGGATATGGAATGATTCTTTTGATACTGAGAGAGAGAGAGAGAGAGAGAGAGAGAGAGAGAGAGAGAGAGAGAGAGAGAGAGAGAGAGAGAGAGAGAGAGAGAGAGTCTTCGTTTACTTGCGTATCCCCTTACATCACATGAGTCAATTGTAGTATGATTTCCTATCTCCGCTTTCAGTACTGAAGCGATGGGAGATACTGATACGAAGCTTCAGCAGACTTATTGGTGGCTTATGGTTGCCTGGTGGGAGAACATGGTTTTGTTGCGTTTATGTGTGGTGTGTATTCAGTCTGGGCTGCGGACTGGGTGTCTCTGTGGTGTGAGGTGCGTCTCTGTGGTGTGAGGTGCGTCTCTGTGGTGTGAGGTGCGTCTGTGTGTGTGTGTGTGTGTGTGTGTGTGTGTGTGTGTGTGATATGAATTCCGTGACGGCTCCAAGACGGGGTCTCTATGGTGAGGTAGTGTTATTGTGTGACTCTGTAAAAGAAATTGAGTTCTGTGTGACGTCTCCTTCTTCACTGTGTTTACGAGTAGGAGAATTTTTCCTCATTCCTTCCCTTTTGCTTCAAGGCCGATTTTGTTAAGAAAACTTATCATTTTCTTCTCTTTTTTTTGATGTCTTTTTCACCACACACCTATATTAAACTTAAGGTCACTTACGTATTATCCTTCTTTCCACCCATACAGTTATACCAGCTGCCTACACCATAATAACAGCTATCTACACAGTGATATCAGTCACACACACACACACACACACACACACACACACACACACACACACACACACACACAAACACACAGACACAAACTTACAAACAACAAATACACGTTATTTTCATGATCAGAGTAATTCAGTAGGCTCTTGGCGCTTGCGCACACACACACACACACACACACACACACACACACACACACACACACACACACACACACACACACATACACACAAACACACAAACACAAACTTACAAACAACAAATACACGTTATTTTCATGATCAGCGTAATTCAGTAGGTTCTTGGCGCTTGCGCGCGCGCGCACACACACACACACACACACACACACACACACACACACACACACACACACACACACACACACACAAACACACAGACACAAACTTACAAACAACAAATACACGTTATTTTCATGATCAGAGTAATTCAGTAGGCTCATGGCGCTTGCGCGCGCGCACACACACACACACACACACACACACACACACACACACACACACACAAAGATGGGGGTGATGGAAGTCATTTGCATACGCAGTTCCAGGTGGGCAGTTGTGGTTCTACACGCCTTCCGATACATTCTGATGCTGTTTACATGCTCGCTCGGTATGCCGTATATACCGATATTGTATTCCATATGGTATACATTCTCGATCGGGTATTGTATTCTTAATGCTGTACGTTGTGATGCCGATATTCTTGTGTCCTCTGTGTGTGTGTGTGTGACATTTTTCTGAAGCCGATTTCGAGATCTGTGTGCTATGCAATGGGATGCCGATATTGTACTCCATATATTGTACGTTCTGATGCCAGTATCATGCTGTGTATACTGTACATTCTGATACCGATATCGTACTTTATGCTGTACAATACGATGGCGATGAATATTCTGATACCGATATCCTGCTCTGTGCTATAACACATTTTTTGTACCGATATCACACTTGCGTATGCCGTACACTCTGACCCCGATGTCTTACTCCAATGCTACACATTCCGAAGCCGATATGTATTATCTGCATGTTCTACATCCTGATCCCGATCTCGTGCTCCGTATGGCATATACATTCTGACGCCGATATCGTGCTGTGTATGATATTTTTTAACCGATTGTGATTGAAGCGTCGTCAGTGTAAATGATTTTGATTGAAGCATCATCAGTGTAAATGATTTTGATCGAAGCGTCATCAGTGTAAATGATTTTGATCGAAGCATTATCAGTGTATATGATTTTGATCGAAGCATCATCAATGTAAATGATTTTGATCGAAGCGTCATCAGTGTAAATGATTTTGATCGAAGCGTCATCAGTGTAAATGATTTTGATCGAAGCGTCATCAGTGTAAATGATTTTGATTGAAGCATCATCAGTGTAAATGATTTTGATCGAAGCATCATCAATGTAAATGATTTTGATCGAAGCGTCATCAGTGTAAATGATTTTGATTGAAGCATCATCAAGTAAATGATTTTGATCGAAGCGTCATCAGTGTAAATGATTTTGATCGAAGCATCATCAGTGTAAATGATTTTGATCGAAGCGTACACGCGTCTCATTGTCCATTACCCATGTTAATGGTGCAGGTGGCGTGTTTACCTAACGAGGGCACATGTTATTTATCTTCATCGAAGCTATGTGTTTTAAGGGGATGCGGGAGTGGAATCCCTGGGTTCAATTAATCGTCCATTTAATCATGACGAAACCTGGAAAAGCAATCCAAATGATGTGTGATTCACGTGAAATTATGACCTATTAACCCATGAATTATTTGTTCTTAATGGCGTTAGCATAACACAAGTTATCTTGACTCCTTTTTATAAAGAATTTGACATACGGTCATTTGAAGCTCATTTCTTTTCATCGTTTCTTTTTTATTGTTATTGGAGACTCAAATTGCTCACACTGTGATTAACTAATGGTTCGCTCGTATGATGTGTTCGGATGGATGATTGGATGTTTGGGAGTTAGGGTCAGTCAACTACCAGGGTCATTAAGGCCGCTCATCGTCAAGGTGCTTCCACTAACCGAAAGATTTTTAAACAGTTTCTTTAAGTTGTTAAGAATAGGTCTTATGGATACACACACACACACACACACACACACACACACACACACAAATAGATAAATGAAGAGAGAAGACACACAAACATAAGAGATCTGAGAAAAGATCTTCTCCTCTGGTGTCCCTTTTTTTTTATTCTAATGCATTTTAAACATAGAATCTTTGTTGATCTGTTATTTTATATTTGTCTTATCTTACGACACTCACACAAGTATCCGGGAGTCAAAGCAAAATTGTTTGTGATTTTGTGATCTGCTATTGTATCATGGAGTCAAGGCAAGCTGTTCGTGAAATCGTGATCTGCTATTGTATCATATATTGCCTTGAAGTACTTCAAGTCCAATGATTAGGCGTCCTACCTTGCAAGGGTGCTGCAATATCCTGGTATGGCCAGGGGGCTCCTGTAAATGACTCCTAAGATGAATCATTTACTTGTTTATAGCTAACGAGGTTGTTAAGCTGTCGTGGGTCAAGGGTGTTGGAGAAGGAGGGCAAAACGTAAGTGTCACAAAGGACTCTCGGCTTGGGTCGCGTGCGCCTCTGTGGCAGTGCGCCCGGCTTGGAGAGTTCAGCGCTCGGATTTTACGGGGAATATGTGTCATGAATTACTCGGTGCGTGAGCAAGGCTCGCGAGGCGTGCATGGCCGAGCTAGGGGAAAAATTGCAGTTCATCAATGGCGATGTTCCACGAAGTAAGAAAGAAAAGAAGAAAAAGAAATTGTTTTATTAAGCCTCATGGATCTAGATTAAAGAGCTGTGTTATTCCACGTTTGCTAAACGCATTTTCTCGTTTCTCTTATTTTTAATTTCATTTTTTTTTTCGGAGAGGGATTTAAGTAAATATCGGGTGATGCAGAGAGTGTTAAAGTATTTTGTTGAAAACTGCTCTCTCTCTCTCTCTCTCTCTCTCTCTCTCTCTCTCTCTCTCTCTCTCTCTCTCTCTCTCTCTCTCTCTCTCTCTCTCTCTCTCCTCTAAGTCTTTTTCTGGGATCAAAAGTGATATCATGATTTCATTTGTCATTGTAATATTGATCTTTCTCTCTTTTTTTTTTTCTAAACCAGTTTTTATGAAGTAAATTGGCACTTTGACCCAATGATAATCATCGTTCCTTCGTACCATTCCCCTACTTTATCATATTTTTTTTACTTTTTTTTTTTTTTACTATACTCCATTGACGTGAACGTAAGATCTCAATAGCATTAACGAGAGTTAGTCGCAAAGTTAGATAAGAATTTACTCGTAATGAAACTCGTCCAAGAAAATTGGCACTTTGACCCAATGATAATCATCGTTCCTTCGTACCATTCCCCTACTTTATCATATTTTTTTTACTTTTTTTTTTTTTTACTATACTCCATTGACGTGAACGTAAGATCTCAATAGCATTAACGAGAGTTAGTCGCAAAGTTAGATAAGAATTTACTCGTAATGAAACTCGTCCAAGAAAATTGGCACTTTGACCCAATGATAATCATCGTTCCTTCGTACCATTCCCCTACTTTATCATATTTTCTTTACTTTTTTTTTTTTACTACACTCCATTGACGTGAACGTAAGATCTCAATAGCATTAACGAGAGTTAGTCGCAAAGTTAGATAAGGATTTACTCGTAATGAAACTCGTCCAACTCCTTTTGTAGCAGGGGGCAGTGAACCAACGAATCCATCAGCATTCCCACTGGACTGCAAGAATGGGGGAGTGCAGGGCATCCCTGGAGATATCGCTAATACCCAGGATTGAGTCTGGAGCCATGCAGACTATGGACTTTAACAGCGTTTTTACCCCCTCCACTAAATCTATCACACACACACACACACACACACACACACACACACACACACACACACACACACACACACGTACACACACACACATATATATATATATATATATATATATATATATATATATATATATATATATATATATATATATATATATATATATATATATATATATATACAGCGCTGGTGGCGGATTCATGTGAGAAACTGCAGAAGCTGGTGACGGAGTTTGGTAAAGTGTGTGGAAGAAGAAAGTTAAGAAGAGTAAATGTGAATAAGAGCAAGGTTATTAGGTACAGTAGGGTTGAGGGTCAAGTCAATTGGGAGGTGAGTTTGAATGGAGAAAAACTGGAGGAAGTGAAGTGTTTTAGATATCTGGGAGTGGATCTGTCAGCGGATGGAACCATGGAAGCGGAAGTGGATCATAGGGTGGGGGAGGGGGCGAAAATTTTGGGAGCCTTGAAAAATGTGTGGAAGTCGAGAACATTATCCCGGAAAGCAAAAATGGGTATGTTTGAAGGAATAGTAGTTCCAACAATGTTGTATGGTTGCGAGGCGTGGGCTATGGATAGAGTTGTGCGCAGGAGGATGGATGTGCTGGAAATGAGATGTTTGAGGACAATGTGTGGTGTGAGGTGGTTTGATCGAGTAAGTAACGTAAGGGTGAGAGAGATGTGTGGAAATAAAAAGAGCGTGGTTGAGAGAGCAGAAGAGGGTGTTTTGAAATGGTTTGGGCACATGGAGAGAATGAGTGAGGAAAGATTGACCAAGAGGATATATGTGTCGGAGGTGGAGGGAACGAGGAGAAGAGGGAGACCAAATTGGAGGTGGAAAGATGGAGTGAAGAGGATTTTGTGTGATCGGGGCCTGAACATGCAGGAGGGTGAAAGGAGGGCAAGGAATAGAGTGAATTGGAGCGATGTGGTATACAGGGGTTGACGTGCTGTCAGTGGATTGAATCAAGGCATGTGAAGCGTCCGGGGTAAACCATGGAAAGCTGTGTAGGTATGTATATTTGCGTGTGTGGACGTGTGTATGTACATGTGTATGGGGAGGGTTGGGCCATTTCTTTCGTCTGTTTCCTTGCGCTACCTCGCAAACGCGGGAGACAGCGACAAAGTAAAAAAAAAAAAAAAAAAAAAAAAAAAATATATATATATATATATATATATATAGGGAGAGAGAGAGAGAGAGAGAGAGAGAGAGAGAGAGAGAGAGAGAGAGAGAGAGAGAGAGATAGAGAGAGAGAGAGAGAGAGATTTTTATACTATTCGACATTTCCCACGTTAGCGAGATAGCGTTAAGAACAGAGGAGTGAGCCTTTGACGGAATATTCCCACTTGGCCTCCTTCTCTGTTCCTTCTTTTGGAAAATTAAAAACATGAGGGAAGTATTTCCAGCCCACCGCTCCCTCCTCTTTTAGTCGCCTTTTTACGACACGCAGGGAATACATGGGAAGTATTCTTTCTCCCCTATCCCTAAGTATATATATATATATATATATATATATATATATATATATATATATATATATATAACATTCAACTCATGTTCTAGATCCCAGCAAGACCTTAGTTACTGCTTAACGTTTCTATATACATATATATATATATCTTAACCATCATTCATTGTTTAAATTGTAAATTGCTATGAGCTGTCAAGGGGAAACTATGAATCATCTCATATTGTTCAAACGATATCCGAACCGTGTTCAATGGCTCGAGGTTTCTCATAAACCCTTTTGTTGTTTCAGATTACATTGAATCACCAGTTACCTTATGAAAAAAAAGATCGCATTAGAATTACAATCATACCTCTAGCTCCCACTGAGGTGATTACATTCATCTGAGGGTTTTCTGAGAAGCGGTTATCACTTCAGCTGTATCTGAATTCTTAAAATGATTTAACTCGAATCCTCAGTGAAGCAAAAGCTGAAGTTTCGCTTTCAGACAAATTACCGACTAATACATCAAACGCTCATCAAACCCCCGACCTCTGCCTCACTCTCCTTTCTCCCAAGTCATTGAAATCTAGGAATTAAACTTATGTTTTCGGAATAGTTGAGTCAGTATTGTTCTGTCCATAGAGAAATGAACTGTACACCTCTTTTTTTCTTTTCTTTTCGAAGCCTGTGAACCAGCAGTCAAGAGCTTTTCGGGACGTGTCCACCAAATCATAGTGTCTTGGGAACGCGAACTTCTCTCTCCTGTGGAGGCAAAATAGCCTAAGGACTTGCCTAAGAGACGTATGAACGAGTGGACCATTCAGGCTACGAGGAATTCCAGCCAAAAGCCAATGATTACCCGAATACGTCGGCGTCGCGGCTAAGAGTTTGCCCTCAACAATACCACAAAGGCAATGGCCGTGTAGCAACCACAGTGTCTGGAACAGAAGTGTGTGTGACGGCCTGCCAGCCAGACCAGGGACGGACAGATTGGCTGCGCGGATGTTTGTCAGCCTCAGCCATCTGCCAGAGCGCTCAAGGAATATTCATGAACCTCCACCAATATTTCACAGCGGGAGACGGAGAATTCTGCTTTCCTCACGCACGCATATGTGAATATTTTGAATAGGTAGACGAGTCAAAGTAGTAATTGGAGTCCGGTGCCCTGTATTTCTGTGAAGAAAGTTTTTTTTTTTTTTCGTACTGTTTTCTACATTGTCCACGTTAGTGAGGTAGCACCTGGGGTAGACGAAGGAATGGTCTCATCGGCTCACATTCACTCTCTGGCTATCAGTGCATAATACGCTGAAACTACAGCCCTCTTATGCACAACCAGGTCCCATAGACCTTTCTGTGGTCTCCCTCGACCACTGGTCCATCCCACTCCATCCATAGATCCTATTCGCCCTCTATTTTGCATGCCTCACACCCTCTTGCGTGTTCGGCACATGATCCTTCAAAGCATCTTTCACTCCATTCATCCACCTCTCCTCCTTGGTTTCCACCTTCTCCTTGTCCCTTGCGCTTTTAATATGTATGCACTCTTAGTCAACCTCTCTTCACTCATCCTCTCTATAATTCCAAATCATTCTAGCACACCCTCTTCGCCTCTCTCATACATACTCCTCTTACTTCTACACTTTTCTCTTACCCATTCATTTGTCTCCCCTGTATGATGTTCTGTACATGCCTTCACCCTCTCAATCACCATTCTTTCATACAATTTACTATGTGCACTAAACAACCTATACCTCTATAGTTTGAACATTCACCTTTATCCCCTTTGTCTTTGCACTGTACGTGCATTCCACTGATCCTCAAGCACCATACCATAATCCAAACATACAGTGAAAATCCTTACTAACCGGTCAACAACACATTCTCCTCGTTTCTTAAAAATTCAGCTGCAGTCCCATTCACTTCAGCCGCCTTGCCATATTCTATCTTGCGTAAGGCTTTTACCAACTCCATTATCTTCGTCAAACCACTCTCCCTGATTCTCCCACTTCGGATACCTTCCTAGCGCAAACACCCTATATCTGCCACACTATCATCAAACATATTTATCATTCCTTCGAAATATACACTCCATCTTCTCTTCACTTCATCACTACTTGTTACTACTTCCCCATTTGCCCCATTCGCCGATCTTCCCATTTGTTGTTTTGTTTTTCGCACGTTATTAACCTCCTTACAAAAGCATCATCTTGTTCTCTTAAAGTTTACTGATACTCGCTCACCCCAACTCTCATTTGCCCTCTTTTTCAGCCCCTGCACCTTTTACTTGACCTCCTGCCGCTTTCTCCAATGCATCTCCCGATCATCTGCATTCCTTCCTTATAAGAACCGCCCATATACCTCTCTTTTCTCTTTCACTATCAACTTTACTTCATTATCCCACCTCTCAGTACCCTTTCTAATCGGCTCACCTCCCACCCTACTCATGAGAGACGCATCTCTCACTCATGCCAGCACTGCTTACCGAAATACTTCCCATTCCTCACCCACTTCCCTAGCTTCGTTTACCAGTTTACACTCAGTCTCTCCTGTTTCTCCACGAAAGTCTCTTCTCCAAGCTCATTTACTCTAAAACTTTCTCACAAGCTCACTTACTCTCAACTCTTCTCACCCATGACATTTTCTCTTTTCCGAAAACCTGTACCAATCTACGCCCTCTCCTCCACAAGGTAATGATCAGACGTTCCAATAGCTTGCCCTCTCAGCACATTTACATCTAGGAGTTTCTTTTTGCACACCTATATCAATTAGTATGTAATCCAATAATGCTCGCTGAAAATCTTTCCTACTCACATACATATACGTATGTATGTCCCTCTTTTTGAACCTGGTATGCCCAATTACCAGCACGTTCTCAGCACACAACTCCACAAACTGTTTACCATTTCCATTAACTCTGATGAAAATCCCATCCCTCCCAATAATACCCTGAACTGCCACATTACTTTCCTTCGTACTTAAATCACCCTCGCTAATACCCTCTTACATCAAAGCTGCTGGCACACTCACTTGCTCCCAAATCACTTGCCTCTCATGATCTCTCTTTTCATGGCCGGGTGTGTAAGTACTAATTTTCATCCATCTCTCTGATTCCTCTTATATTTTCACCCACATCAGTCTAAAGCTCCATTCCTTACACTCTTTCACACACTTACACAACTCCAGCTCCAGTACCAGGTAGTGCTATCCCATACTTTTATCTCTTGCTCTCTCACCAACCCCTTACTTTACTCCGGAGATATTTCCAATCCAATCTGTCCCTTTACCCTTGAGCTTCGTCGTGTCACTCAGATTCAGAGCATCGAGGTCCCTTTCCTCACTCGTACTCTCTGTCTCTTTTCTTCTCAGCCTGGTTATGTCTTTACACATTTAGACATTTCAGTCTGAGCCGTTGGTGAGGATGAGCACTCCTCGCTTGGCTGCTGCTTCTTTCCATCTTGTAGAAACTGAAATACAAGAGAGAGAGAGAGAGAGAGAGAGAGAGAGAGAGAGAGAGAGAGAGAGAGAGAGAGAGAGAGAGAGAGTTTCCAGTCCCCCTGTTCCCGTCCCCTTCGAAACGTAGAGAATATGGAAGGAGAATTCTTTTTCCACCTTAACCCAATCATATATATATATATATATATATATATATATATATATATATATATATATATATATATATATATATATATATATATATATAAATATATATATATAAAGACACATGCAAATATGCACCCGAAATAAAGACGTACAATTACAGAGCAGTGGCGGGTGAGTGAGGACTTGCCATCAGCAAAAGAATGGAGGACAATGGAAGACATGATTACAGCTATTAAGACTCTGAAAGGATTTTGATGATGTTGACGTGAAGCGGCTTCTTGACAATGGGAAGAGCCAATGAGCGTATGGGCTGAGACTGAGAACGAAAAGGAAAGAAAGAAATGAAGGGAGGGAATATTTCTCCAGTGAGAGAGTAGTTAGTAGTTATGTTGCCAAAAAGACATCGATCCAAGTGAAAAATTATTAGTTGAGGAAAATGCATTGAATTTCAAGAGTCCTCGTGATGAGAGAGAGAGAGAGAGAGAGAGAGAGAGAGAGAGAGAGAGAGAGAGAGAGAGAGAGAGAGAGAGAATGTGAGAAAACTCCCCCAGTATGGACATATTGGCACGCAGATCACACACACACACACACACACACACACACACACACACACACACACACACACACACACACACACACACACTGCCATGCACAGGAATAAATGCGAGCACACCAAAAATCACAAACGTACATTTAAGATACAAACATTCACACCAATAAACAAACAAAAAAAATGCACTGTAGTTTTTAGGTATGTACATACATATGTTTGAGGAGAGAAATACATGAATACATGCACGAAGTCATACACAGGCACACACATATGAACACACGTCAAGTGATTCACACAAACACACATTTTCTGTGTCCCTGGCCTTCTGTTTTGAAATCTGCTGCGCATCTTCGCTGCTAGATCAGTTAATACGGCCATCGTCACTGGACCTGATGGTACGACATTTGAGTACGACCGTGCGATCCTTGAACACGACGGTACGAGCCTAGAGAACGACAATACGACCCTTGAGAACGACGGTACGACCATTGGCAATGATGGGCTGGCTTTTAATCCGACCCTGGTGGGTATGGTCGGAAGACCGTCCCATCCTACCGAAGGTTCGGACCATCGTGCTCAATGGTCGTACTGTCGGACCTCAAGGACCATAAGTGTCGGTCGTGGTTAATGGTCGCACCGTCGTGTTCAAGGGTCGTACGACGGAGCTCAGTGGACTAACGAACATGATCTATTTCTTCGGACGTACGTCCGATAGCTCTTCACACACATCTCAAGGCCACGAATATTCTCATCTATCATCGCCTTGTAAGGTATTCTTTCATCGCTCTTTGGGTCTTTCAAGAAGAAACAATGCCATTCTTGATGGCTGATTATGGCAGAGTCCCCTTAGTGAGAGCGCATACAGTATGTCATTCTATGACAGAGAACTAAGGTAATACGTACCCCTAAATTAAGAGGTGAACCGTATCATCATTAAGCGTGAGTGAGGGCAAGAATGCCACCCCAGCACCCAGTGAGTGTGCATCACTCACTCACTCTCCTTCTCCTCATGTCCCTCATACAGTTATGTGCTTGAGAAACTTGTCATGCAAATAAGTGTAACTTTCCTCCGCGCAACATTTAATTAGCGTAAATTTTCCTCCAAGGTCTTCCACAGAGCTGCTAATGATGCACCGCAGCAGACTGGGTTTTTTTTTTTTAAGACCGGATCTAAGATACCTTAATGGCATCAGCAACAGATGTAGATTATACAGGCTGTCCCCCCAAAAATGTACTCACTTTTAGACACCCTATAACTCACTGTTTTTTTTTCCGGGCTCAATTGGATCTGAAAAGAGAAAAAAAAATCAGAGTTATAGGGTGTCAAAAAGTGCGTACATTTTTGGGGGGACACCTTGTATATTCCATTTCATATGTGTTATAAACTTCAGGCAAGAAAGGTTGGTTTTGCCAAATCCTTCCGTAATGGCGGTAAAGTCAGTTTGATTTCCCAGAGGATCACTTGCACACCTGTGTATATTTTTGTAGTCAGGTGTTGTAGAGAGGACAAAACACGACGCGTCGTTATGAGCCGTTCAACGGTGTGACTTCCGCTCACTGAGATCGTAAATTTATGGGATGTTACGATCGTCGATAAGATGGTTGGTTGGTTGGGTTTATCGATAGGGCTTGAGTCCCATCAACTACCGGGTGGGTCGTTAAGGCTGTCAACGATAAGCTGTCTCTACCAGTCGAGTCAGCTTTGCCTCCTTCAAATGTTCAGGATGATTCGAAGACCATACACACTCTCACGAGGTACGTGACCCACTTCGCCCAGTCTCTTAATATGATTCTGAGTGTGTTTGCATGCAAACCTGGGTTTGAGCTTTGACGTGTGGGTGTGAACGAGTCATTTCGTATATTTATATCCATTCTTGTGCCGTCCATTGCTCTTGTATTTCAACACATTCCATAAAGGTCTGGAAATCGTCTGATATATGCCTCGTACACTGGTATAAATGGATTTATATAAAGAAAAACATCGTATCGGTAACGAGAAAACTCACTGTAGTCGGTGTGAAATTCGCTAATTACCAACAAGAAAACACAGGCAGGAACATGGAATTTTGTCCAAACTTAATTAACTCATCCTTGTAATTACTGCGGCTTTCTTTCGTGCCTTCGAAGCTTCAGGGCTTTCGCGAGATGGTCGTATTCGGGATGATCTCTGCGTCCTGTGCATAGGTCTGTCTGGGATGCTGGAACTGATCTTGTACCTGTGATATTCTCTGTGTTCCCAGCAATATATTGACCAAGGGCATATATATATATATATATATATATATATATATATATATATATATATATATATATATATATATATATATATATATATATATATATCCCTGGGGATAGGGGAGAAAGAATACTTCCCACGTATTCCCTGCGTGTCGTGGAAGGCGACTAAAACGGGAGGGAGCGGGGGGCTGGAAATCCTCCCCTCTCTTTTTTTTTTCTTTTATTTAATTTTCCAAGAGAAGGGACAGAGAAGGGGGCCAGGTGAGGATATTACCTCAAAGGCCCAGTCCTCTGTTCTTAACGCTACCTCGCTAATGCGGGAAATGGCGAACAGTTTGAAAGAAAAAAAAATAAAAAAAAAAAAAATATATATATATATATATATATATATATATATATATATATATATATATATATATATATATATATATATATAGGTTATATATTAGTTAATCTGTTCAGTCAGTTCCCAGGCGGATGATCTTCACGAGACGAAGTCAGAACAAAAAAGAAAAAATAGAAAAATTTAAAATTTCTATACAACACTGCAGGGTAGGGTAGCCCCTGAAGGGAATATTGTATCAGGAAAGACTTGAATAATACGTTGTCATTTCAGACTGAAGTCATAAATCTGCTCTTTATGTAATCCTCTGATCAAAGGTATGACGTCCCAACGAACGATGAAATATATCAGAGAATCGGGAATCGAGTTTATTTTATGACTAATGCGATGAACTTTTATTATTAAAGTTCACCATCTGTCGAGGATGCCGTCTGACTTCAAGCACACTAGGGATGGATACCAATTGCCTGAGGATCCAGAGTAACGCGCTCCTTCCGCATTGAAGGCGTATGTCCCTAAGTTCCCTGAATAGGAGATGAACGTGAATCCCTGGGCAGAATTTGGGAGCATGGGCTCATGAATAATGGAAATGTGACGGGGATGGAGGGACTTTCGTACTACGGGGAGAGAGAGAGAGAGAGAGAGAGAGAGAGAGAGAGAGAGAGAGAGAGAGAGAGAGAGAGAGAGAGTACTCCTGTAAAAAAATAAGGCGGTTCTGTCTTTCTTCCATTTGTGGATACGCCGAGGAAGTGCGAGACGCACGATGACTAACTCTCATATTCTCTCTCTCTCTCTCTCTCTCTCTCTCTCTCTCTCTCTCTCTCTCTATATATATATATATATATATATATATATATATATATATATATATATATATATATATATATATATATATATATATATGGCAGAGATTATTCTTTTATCACAAGAATAATCTCTGCTAAATACAAAACAATAAACACACAGAGCAGTTTCCTTTCAAAAACCAGAGGAACCCTCATTCACAGCATTAAATAACAAACTTCCAAAGTTCACAAATTGTTCACATCCAGGGTGTTCACAAGTGACACAGTGCCTGGTAACTTTCTGAAGTCACAACGCACTTAAGTCAATATGGCCAAATCTATCTACTCCTGTCAGTTTAATAGTTCATACACTTTTACCCTAATCGCCGTCGTCCATAAACTTCTCTGTACATTAACCCGCTAACACCAGCACCACTTTGTCACTCTCTAAATCCAGCTGTAAATCTAACTCCACACCATATTAATTTGACTCACAACCCTAGTGTAATTCACCTCTAGAACCCCAGCCTTTGTACTTAGTCAAACCGACCCTTCCTCGTAACGGCGTGGTCCTCCAGCTTAGCGCCAGTCTTCGCGCAGTCTAGCCACAGTTGGGAATATTCTATGCCACTCCACAGAACCGGGTAGATCTCACTGATACATTTCTTCTCCCTAGAGATTCCCTTGGCCTCAATCTAGCCGTCCGTGGCACAAAGTAGCAGGCTAAAACCAGCTGTACAGTTCTGGGTATTGTACGTCCTCTCACAGCCAGCGCCCCCTCAGACAAGCGTCGAATTGCCAACACTCTGATTCCCGCCTAGATAACGGCGCGTGCCCCAGACTTACCACCTCGCCGCAGGCCTACCAACCTCAACGAGCTGACTTCCCTTATCATATATATATATATATATATTCCTTTGAGTCCACGGGGAACATGAAGCACGATAAGTTCCCCGTGGACTCATAGGAATATCTTGATCACGCGCAAAATTGTGATCCTTTCCAATAGATATATGTATATTCATACTATTCGCCATTTCTCACGTCAGCGAGGTAGCGCGAAGAACGGAGAGTAAGCCTTTGAGGGAAATCCTCACTTGCTCCCCTTCTCTGTTCCTTCTTTTGGAAAATTAGAAACGCAGGACTCTGAAAGTGTATAAGTTTCCGTAGGAGTCTAGTAATTTCCTACGGTATGGAAACTCTTGGGGAAATAAAATTCCTCTGCTGCTTACGTAGCTGGTTGCTCCTGCCATTGTTGTAGGCAAGATAAGCGTGATCACACGGCGGAAATTGGGTCCAAGGATCCTGGATAACGGAGGTGTGGCTATGATAGGAAATATTTTTACCGTTGTGATATCCTCTCTCTCTCTCTCTCTCTCTCTCTCTCTCTCTCTCTCTCTCTCTCTCTCTCTCTCTCTCTCTCTCTCTCTCTCTCTCTCTCTGCACGGGTGCGTGCCCGTTTTTCTTTTTGTTTTGTGTGTGTGTGTTTGTGTGTGTGTGTGTGTGTGTGTGTGTGTGTGTATAGGGAGGGGTCTCCTATTCGATACCTATTCATGTATTACGGTGAGAGAGTTTTACACTCGTAGCTTCATCTCTTCTGCTTTCGACACCATCAAGAAGGCTTCTAAAATCTTTGCAAGCTGCCAGCATTCGTAAGTCTTCCTTGTTGACACCATATCAGCCACCCGCCACCTCTTTAACACGGAAACCAATGCTTTCTTTAACTCCTTCTTGACCAGTCCCTTTCTCCATATCAGATCATGGCCTCTGGTAATTCTGGTAGCCACATGAGCTGTTTATACAGTCAACATCATCCACTTGAGAGACATAATATGAGCTTCGGTCTACGTTGGGAATAGCTTACCAGATATTTCCCCTATCCTTAGACTTATTGAATATGATTCTGATATTTGCAGACAGTCTACTTATTTCACGGTGGCTTTGGCAACAGATTTAAGTCGATCTCTTTCACGCATCGATTCCCGCAAGTTTATATTCCCTTAGGTAGCATTCACGACCCTTCATTCTTCCGCTGAGTCCGATCCTCGTTGCCTTTCCCATTACTGGCTTTGATGTTCGTCATTAGTTTATCAGACCCAATCTGGATTGTTTTTCTTTTTTTTTTTTCAGATCCCCCATAAGCTAGCTGTTCAAGTCGTTTTCATTACGTATTTCTCTTGTGATCTTAGCATCATCAGCAAACATGATTGTGTGTATATTGATAACAGTTGATAGTGATGATAATTGAATGGCTTGTTGAATCTAAGCATCTTTTCGGCTTAGTATACACATGCGAAATATTACAGATATTACAGAACTGAGAGGTTATAATAGTTACTAGTTTACTAATTTAACTAAGGCAGGGCTAGATGTATCTACGGTGTAGACAAGCACATGAGTACAGGAGGTTATACAGAGTAAATGCTTTGGTTTATACATTATGCACTGAGTGATAATTAGTTAAACATTAAGCAGTGAATGATTAAATTCCGGCTGAGTTACAGTGATGTGGTAGTTGACATACGACATGGCTTAGCTAAGAGAAAACTAAGCAACACTTGCTTAGCTTTGCTCTTGTTTTTCGATTGTTTACAAGATTCACTATGGTAGGTATAGGGTTGTTTTTATACCTGTCTGTATGGGCTCTAACTGGTACAGGGCTATTGTGGTGACGGAATGTGGTGTGAGAGGGTGGAGTTTCGAGGTGGTGGTGGTGGTGTGTGTGTATGTGTGGGAAGGATCAGCAGTTCATTGCCAAAGACCCGTGTGAGGAGCTGCCAGTGATGGCCGGAGAGGGTGGACAGGATCAGCAAGATGAGAACCTCTTTGTAGGTGATGGAAGTTGGGTCCACGATTATTCTGTGTGTGTGGCGTGGGTGTGTGTGTGTAATAGTTTGTAGGCTTGTATATGTGTGTATATATGTACTTGTGTGTGTGTTCGTAGGTGTGGTTGTTGTGGGTGTGTATGTGTCTCATGTGTGTAAGTTTTCAATCTATTCTGGATTTGGATTATGTACAGCAGTTGTATGTGTGTGTATGTTTGTGATTCTATATAATTGAAAGCGTATTAATCATTTGTTTAGCTCTTAGTGTGTTAGATATTAGACTATATGTCAAAGTCTTTGTACAGAAAGTCTTTGGACAGACACTCTTGGTGAAAGATAATCTAGAAGATTAAGAACTTAAGCTCCTGGTAGCTTTAAGGTCACACCCCAAGCAAGAGCAGAGTAACTGATGAGCCCCTTTGGATCGAAAAGGTCCTGGATGATATCCTAATCCTTTCCATGTACTGACAGTGTGATACACCCTCATTTGAAGGTTCAGGTGGAGTCCATCACTACCAAGCTGAGCACTGTGAGGAAGAAGTAGCCACAGCTGTATGAGTATCTCATTTACCATTTGATTCTAAAACTCCTCATGCATCAACCAAAGTTACTCCTGGATTTGGTAATTTCCTTTAATGCTCGCCACAGATCCGAGGGAAAAAAGTCACCAAAGAGGATTGGGAAGTCTTGTCCAAATATCTATGAGTCCCAAGAGACATCCAAGGGGAACGCATTATGATGTGTTGGCGTAATGATCATGAAGATTCTCATTTCGAGAAATTGGGGAAACCATCATCCAGTCTTGACGTAACAAGGACCCAACAACACGCTGCGATCATATACTGAAAGAAAAAGAAATATTCCCCAAACCACGCCCTTTTCTTTTTTAAAGGAATCTTGCTTCATGTCTCTCCACATATTGATTTATTCGTACGAACGATCATTTTATTGAATTCTGTATCTGTGGATTGTTAAGGGAATAACTCTAACAGGTTTATGGAATTATAATGATATAATAGGTCTCCTGTTGTGTTCCTTTATCTCCATTTCTTCATGTGATTGATCCTTTGGCTCTTAACGTGTGCGCAGTGTATACACAGCTTTAGGGATCACATACATGTTTTTCTCCCTATGTCACATGGGTCATCTGCATGTAGTAGGAGCGTGTACGGGGTTATCTTAAACACCTGAAGGTGTTTTAATTCTTTTTTTCGATAGGGGATTGACGGCCTCAATGGCCCAGTCACAGCTAAGCTTAAGCTGCAGTAACCAGTTGGTCTATATGAGTCAAGGTCTATCGGATCTCGAGGTACCCATTTTTTTCCACCCATCCCTAGGAATGGATGAACAGCTGGGTTGACTGTGGACCGATTGCTTCATCTGCTGTAAAAAAAAAAAAAGAAATATTTTTGCTTCGGAAGTTCTTTCGGATGGCCATAACCTGAGGATCTGTATCTATCATGCTCTTGTGGAGACTATCAATTGGTCTTGGAAGGATCTGAGTGGAAGATAGACTTGAATCCTTTACAGGGGAGCCGGGAGCTTGGGGTGTTGGATACAAGGGATCAGAGTTGGATGGACACCTTTATGATACGTATGTTGTTTGGTTCTTTATCTTCTATTTGACTGTACCTGTGTGTGTCTCCGTTCGTGTGTATGGGATTGTGAGTATATTCGTGAGTGCTTCTTGTCTGTGACAAAAGTTGAGACATGGTCTCACGAACGTCAAATATTTTCTCTCCATTTCGTGTACAAACGTGTAAACACACACACACACACACACACACACACACACACACACACACACATATATATATATATATAGATAGATAGATAGATAGATAGATAGATAGATAGATAGATAGATAGATATTCGTACATCTACAAGAGACGTGAAAGAATCAATTCATTACGAACATCTACGCGCACGAGTATACAATGTTCCCACTCCACACATTATGCCGGTATCGTGTTTTTTTTCGCCCCGCAGTGGATATCGAACGATAACAAAATAGATGCTGCTCTCTGTCAACAGGTCTTCCGCCGCTGACAAGCAAGGGACGGAGAGAGAGAGAGAGAGAGAGAGAGAGAGAGAGAGAGAGAGAGAGAGAGAGAGAGAGAGAGAGAGAGAGAGATCGTGGGGGCCGCTATGGAGACACGTGCAGACCACGAACATGTTCTTCGCCTCGCTGAAGGAGTGGAGGCGAAGGTGGCTTTAACCACCTTCGCCTCATGTTGAAGTTTACTGCTTAATCGAAGGAGATGCTTCACATCAAAGTCCATTGAAATTCATTACCGCCCAAGGGGGAACTTGGTATCCTATTCACCACGAGTGTACAAAGTTGGTTTAGAAGTTGCTGAGTTGAACGTGTGTGTGTGTGTGTGTGTGTGTGTGTGTGTGTGAGAGAGAGAGAGGGAGAGAGAGAGAGAGAGAGAGAGAGAGAGAGAGAGAGAGAGAGAGAGGTGTCGTTGAGTGTATTATCATTTTTATCCAAGGTGACTCACCAGTTACATTATGTCTTGAAACAGTGACATCTAAAAAAAAAAAAAAAAACATTTTTCATCTCTAATTTTCAAAAGTCGTTCCTCGACTTACCGTGATGGATGTGAAGCTGTGTGAACAAGAGGAGAAGCTGGAAGGATTAAAGGATTAAGACCTAAGGTTGTCACAGGGTTGTGGGCGATGATGAAATGTGGTGGTGGGGGAGAAGGAGGAGGAATTTATTTAGAAGCCTTGTCGTCCGTGTGCGCAAGCCTTTGTAGTTCAAGTATTTTAGACCAATGCACTGCAAGGATTAAAGATTGTGTGGTGCGGTAGCGTGTCTCTGGAGAGGTAAGTGGAGTGTTGCAGGTGTTTCTCTCTCTCTCTCTCTCTCTCTCTCTCTCTCTCTCTCTCTCTCTCTCTCTCTCTCTCTCTCTCTCTCTCTCTCTCTCTCTCACACACACACACACACACACACACACACACACACACTTTCTCTCCTCGCGTGCATTCATACACCCCAGAAATACCGCGCACGTGCATTATAGATATTCGAGTATATTTACCGTCACACACACACACACACACACACACTGGTGTGGATGAAACACCATTGCATGCATCGAACCAAGTGACTAAGATAAGAGTATCAGTATGGACTTCCGTGGTGTAGCGGTTAGCGTTCCTTGACCGTGACGCATTCACGGGTTACCCAGGGTCGAGGGGATAGGTTCGAATCCTGGTTGCGGCAGTCGGTCCACAGTCAACGCAGCTGTTCATCCACTCCAAGGGGTTGGTCGATGAAATAGGCACCTGATATATATATATATATATATATATATATATATATATATATATATATATATATATATTGTTAATGAGATGGCCTTGATTAGGGCCTCAGTTACCCGTGCCGTCTCAGCTAACAAGAAGTGAATCATCAAAGTGTTTTCGCCTGTTAATATTACCCTTGGTAATTAGGCGGGTAGGAATTATCAGCTTAGAGAAATATTTGAAATGAAGGCCATTGGACCCCCCTCGTCAGCATCGCCTCCACGAAGTTACCTCATTATGTAAGTGACTCAGTTCACCATTATTAGATTATCGGTCTTACACTGGGAGAGTGAGAGCATTTGGGAGATAATTCATTGCTTCATCGGCCCTCATTACGCTGGCAATAAGCGTGGCACTCACTCTCCTTTCACTATTGTTGTTAACTGGGGAATGCAGCGAGTGTGTGTGTGTGGGTGTGTGTGTGTGGGTGTGTGTGTGGGTGTGTGTAGGTAGGTACCATTTGCGTACTGTTATTGGCGATGTTGTGGGTTGTTAGGGGCAGAGACGACCGTGTAAGGTATCACGGAGGATGATAGTGAATATAGGAGAACCGTCTTAGTGCCAATAGGTGATGTTGTGAGTGAGTGATCAGTAATAGTGAAGACTATAAGTACGTACTATATGGTATAAGTGGGTGAGGCTGTGAGTGGTCAGAGGCACAGAAGACATTCTAGGAACTGTGTCACATTATTACTGGTCGTGGTCTATGCTGGGATGACCATATCACGATATAGAAGGGGAATAGGATAATACGTTGAAGGTAAAGTCGATCAACGTTATCTTGACCTCCTCCTTCCCCAACGGCCTATGAGTTGACCCTTTACATGTCTAGTCAAAGAGGCCATCTTAACCACATCCCCATCTTCACCTTACTCTCATTCTCAGGACATTACGTCTTCAGTATAACCTCAGAACCCCTGGCGTGTAAACCTGATCCTCGAGGGTCATGTCAAGTGCAACCTCAGAGCCCCTGGCGTGTAAACCTGATCCTCGAGGGTCATGTCGAGTGCAACCTCAGAACTCCTGGCGTGTAAACCTGATCCTCGAGGGTCATGTCAAGTGCCCCGAGACGTAGTCAAGATTCGTTGAAAAGTATCTTCACAATTTTTCAAGTGACACTTGCGGGTAGTTGGAAAGCAAAGATATTAAAAAGAATAAGAAATAGATATGATGGAGTTGAAGAATGTTTTCCCTCCCTCGGAAAGAGTCGTAAAGGTAGTCACGGGAGGCAATTTTACACCCGTGTGGCCCCAGTTTTGTTAATTTTTTTACTGTCTTGTAACTTTTTAAACTTTTTCCCTCTGCTGGGAGAAGCTGATATATTGTTAAGCGTTTTGTGACTTCATTTTACTCAAATTTCTTTATACTAAATTCTGCCCATATGTAGACAGCGTCCAGAGCTCTCTTAAGTTCTTCTTTGTCTTCTGATCCTATCCTCTTGCCTCCTGCAAAACTCCTAACTCTCGTTTCCTTCACTTCTCTCTATCTCTGCCTGAGATCATTTTCACAAACACCACCAAGGCGAATCACGTTCCTTGTGCTGTATACTCAGAAGAACGTCTTCTGCCTCTGACGCGGTTCCATTTGCCACCAATCTGAGTTTTCTGTTTGTTAAAGACACTCGGCCATTGTTTTCTTAACTTGTCCTGACTACTTTGCCTTTGCCCTTTGTCCAGTAAAACTCTGAAATTCACATTGCTTCGGCAAAGTCTGGAAAAGAGAAATGGCCATTATCTTTCTTAACGGTAGGGTTTTGTTTATTTATATTTTTATATATATATTTATTTACTTATTTTATTCATTTGTTGCTGTCTAGGACAAGTACTTGAGTCTGGATGTTTTCAACTGGTACGAACCATACTGGCTTTCGTCTTTAAAATCATCGCTTACTTTATGTCAAGGGGAAGTTGTGTTCGAATTACTCATTCATAAACTTTGATTATATACGATGTCAGGCTAACTGGCATATATATATATATATATATATATATATATATATATATATATATATATATATATATATATATATATATATATATATATATATTGTTTTGGTAATAGTCTTCCGCTTTTGTCTGGTCGTTTCACATCATACATGATTCATATGATTTGCCCAGCAGTGAATTATTGATATGATTTACATGCTGAATTATTAATAGAATATATTATCTTGCGTGTCTCTACTGCACGGGTACAAGCTTGGCCTCAGTAAGATCATCAAAGGCTTTGCTGATGTCGTTTTATGTATATTCTGAAAGATATCTGCGATCTCTCTTCAGGTCCTAATTCTGAGTTCATTTTACGTAGATTTTATATCGTTTTTTTTTAGTATGAATGACAAAGGCAACTGATTGTTCTAATCAAGGCAATTTGTGTGTTTATTGTGTGTGTGTTTGTGTGTGTGTGTGTGTGTGTGTGTGTGTGTGTGTGTGTGTGTGTGTGTCTGTGTGTGTGTGTGTCTGTGTGTGTGTGTGTGTGTGTGTGTGAAGTTAGATACCCAATTATTCGACAAGCCTCCAAAGGGAGGATGAACATCTGGGTGAACTGGGGACTGAATACCTCGTCCAGGATTCGAACCCGGACGGACCCCTGCGTAAAAGTACACCATGGAAGCCTCATTGGCCCACAATCGACAAGTCAGTTCAGAAAGCGTCTTCATTCTGCCCCTCGACCGATCCATCTTCAGCACAGCCCCGGTAAACCTAACTAAATTTCCTCCACCGTCGACAAACACATACTCACCTCACCCTTGACGCCACACTGGCCTTCGACCCGAGCTGTATGATTCTGTCTGGCACATCTTCTCTGGAAAAGAAGAAGGTCAGTCATATCGCTGAATAGACCAAATTACGAATACCTGCGCGACGGAATTGTGCCAGAGACTGGATTACCACTTGGCGCTCGCGATATGAACATCTGCAGTTTAGAGTCGAGTGAGTTACCTGTTGTCGAAGGTTATGCATAAGGAGAACATGTGTGCTCGTGGACTAAGTGCCGGCAACCAAGTTGCAAGAGACATAAAGAAACGACGGCAACTTAGGCCAAGGGAAGAGAACTTGACAACCACTGTAGCATTAGTTCACTCCTCTGGCGTCACTAACTTCTCTGACGTCACTAACTTCTCTGACATCACTAACTCTCCTGACGTCACTAACTCTCCTGATACCCTGGTGGTAGTACTTCCATATTCGGTGGCTGCCGGAAGAAGAAATACGACAAGGAACACCAAGAACAGTTTTCCCTCACACGGTAAAGTCACGAATATTTCCCCAAACATCAAAATGACACTAAAGTATAGATGAAAATCTGGAAATAAACCTGTCAATTGGGTTTGTTAAAGACATGATACTAAAGGACACAGTCATACTGAAGAATATAGAGAGAGAGACGTTAAAGGTTTCCTGTCTCCTCGCTTAGAACGCCACAGTACAGGTGACAGGCAGCATAAGACCATTATATTCTCGTCAGCAGCTCAAGGCGAGGAAGTAAGGCTCCTGGCATCGACAACCTGCCCACAAAATACGACTTTTGAGCGTATCAAGGACACGACGCAGAGAGGCTGTCCTACCTAAGACCAAGACATATTCACGGATGAGACAAGCAAAGTATTCACAAGGGAAAGCGAGAGAGAGAGAGAGTCTCTGGTATGTGGGAGAGGATGAGAGTGAGAGTTCATTCGTGAAAAGAGTTCAAGAAGTTGTGAAAACGGGTTTGAGGAAAGAGCAGAGCCTTCGTCTATACTTACGGTAGCAAGAAACCAGGAAGACTTTATCTTTGGATGGGATCTTAACTTGGTCTGATGTAGAGGGGATCCGAGCCACGTACTGGGATGACAGTGGAGTGGGAGCAAAGAAGAGACATGGACCTCTTGTTGGGATGGTTGCAGAGTGGGAACGTGGGGGAAGGTGATTAAGACCACTTGTTGAGATGGTGGTACACTAGGAACAGGAGTGACGCCTGACTGGACACTCGCAGTGACTTGCTGGAGAAGCAGGCCAGCGAGGGAGTGTCGTATAAACCAGACAACAGGACCCTGGTAGGGAGATGATGGTGGAGCAGGACATCTAGTAAAGGTTGATGGAGATCTAGAACTGTTCGGAGGTGATGGTAAACAGGGGTCGAAGCTTGTCACTCGGATTAAGCTGTGAGTAGAATGAGAGCTGAGTACGTGAACGTGTCCTGAGACTAAGCTGGGGTAGAGAGGAGGTAGGGAGAGGCAGTCGGGAGCTTAGACTTGGATTATGGTAGAGTGAGAAGAGGGGAAAGTCTCTCAGGATTTGTTCTGGTCTGCCCTCAGGTTAGGGACATGAAAAGTTAACCCTGGGCCGGTGGCAGAGTGGAAATGGAAAAGGTAAGTGGTTCCTCGTCCAAGACCTTGGCAAACATGAGCGTTGTAAAGTAATCAGTTACTGTAACTGTATGTTCACAGACACCGTCGTCAAACCCTGCTACATCAGTTTCACAGATTATATGTAGAGTAAGCGGTTTAAATGCGATAACGTTGGCACCAGGTCAATACTTATGCATCTAGCCCTCTCATCACAGTGCCACACCAGATCCACGACAGGTTATCATAACTCCGGAGACCATTGTATCTGTTTCAACAATGGTATCAGATGGCTTACCTCTGAGTCGTGTACCTCCATGTTAACAGCTAGAGCAGAGAGGCCAGTGTTGTCTTTGAGTATGAACGGGCGTTCTACTTCTCGGGATGACCCTATTATCTATGTAGCCCAAAACTTGTTTGATCGACGACTCCTTCTGCATACAAGAGCAGTCCCACAGCAGGTAAATGATCCTTGACTGGATGCTCTCGCCAGACACTACCATGCCAAGAGTCTTGACTTATTGTATTTTTTCGTGTAACGAAAATGGAGATTTGTTTTAAAAACCATAAGAATCTTACGATCGTCCGTGAGAGGAGTTACTTACTCCCTCAGATATTATGACGGTCACTTTGGATAGGTCGGTCGTCAGGTAGCAAATTCAAACCAAAGAGCGCCTTTGAATATCGAGCACATTAATTCTTCGTTGCACTGTCGGAACTTCCTCCCCTCGACATTCTGGAACCTCAAGGTCCACGTGCCATCACCCGGATTTAGTCTTCCTCGCCAGGCACACCATATAATGGTGCACTGATTGCCTTCAATAGTGCAGAAGGTCCCCCGTGGAATGTCGATGCGTCCGATAGCAAAGTCATGTAATTATGTCTCCAGTCTGGCGACAATGGAACTTCCTCAGTTCGTGGGACACACTTGTGAGTGTCATTTGCCCGTGGAAGACAAGATTGTTACACTCAGACTTAGCAGACTTTATGCTTGAACGATGAACTACCTGGAAATTACATGATAGAAGTTTGTCAATAAACTCTCTTGATTATTTATTTAGTCTTGAATGCTGAGGCTTCGCTAACAACAGAGCGACGCAGTCGACGAGAATTGTGGGATTCTTTGCCATGAAAGTTATGAATTGGCCAGCGTGAAACTCTGGCTCCTTGTCATGAATAAGGTAACGACTCTGAGCGTCGTTGAAACTTCTGCCAAAATGATCGACGACCCTAAATACGAACCATCTGGTCCTAGGAAAGCACCGCTACTCTCAGTTGTGAGCCAATCAGGCCTCCAATTGTCTGTCTTTCTCATGCAAAAAGTCATGTAGATGTCGTATCAATTTTCACAGCATCTGGTAGCGTCACGGCGGACATTAGATTGATCTTCAGTTTTCCACCTTAACTTCATGACAAGTCAGAGACTGTGTGTACGTTCACCCGTACCACTCTCCTTCTCGCCTCGCTTCAGGATGCACGTTCGCGGTGAGCTGGTACCAAGTGATGTATGTAATCAGCTTCTTGCGTTACGGATGGATGTACTTGGGTATTTCACAGACCCATCATGTTCTTTCTGCGGTCAGCACCGATGTCCTCCATCACCTGATGGAATTACAGGTCGTGTGTGGAACAGGGAGTGACAGTGAACAGCAGTCAGGGCGACTGTACCAGCGGCCCCTTCAGAGAGAGAGAGAGAGAGAGAGAGAGAGAGAGAGAGAGAGAGAGAGAGAGAGAGAGGGGGGGGGGGGGAAGTGGACCGTCAGAAAATCCAAGTTGCAATTGACTCTTCACGATTTTCACCCGACACTGCATTTTTTACCTCAGTGACACTCGCCAGTCTGGAGGCAGGAAAGGTAGCACCACACCACCGTAAGGGGAGGGGGGGAAAAAAAAAAGGACAGATCTTTATCAGGATCTTCCTTTAAAACCTCAGAACTACGCCTTCTCTCAGGTGTATGTTTGTTTTCTTTTTCTTTTCTTACCTGAATCAGAGATTCATACTGAATCACCTCTCCAGTATTTCTTCATCAGTTTTTCCCAAGGTTCAATATACGTATTCTTTTGGCATTTATCCTCGACTAACCGACTGACTCTTTGGTTTATTTACGTTCCCTGTTATTCTGCTTCGAAGGATATGAATTTTTACTGCAAGTTTTCTTTCTTTCTTCTGTGTATTACCTTTTTGCTGTTTCCCTCCTATTGCGTTGTTCACCCTTATGGTATTTCCATGATTGATCAATTTCTCCTCCCCTTTCTTTGTTGTTAACTCATTCTCTCTGTTCTTCATAAAAGTTTCCTGGTGATTGATTTCTCGCCCTACGTTTTCCTCTTTTATTTCTTTAACTGGCTCAACATCTCCCTCCTTCAGGTACATCCTTCATTCACTAGTTTCTCTTTCGTTGATTCTCTTCAGTCACTTCCTTAATTCACTAGTTCGTCTTTCGTTGATTTTCGTCAGTCTTTTTCAAACACCTGATTCATCATTTTTTTTTTTTTCGTAAAACTTCTCATTGTTCTCTCTGCTTAAGTCTTGTTTTCGCAGCTGCTTTGATCTCGTTTCTCACCGTTTTTTCACACTTTTTTCCCCCCCAGTTAATTTTTTGTCAACTTTCATTGATCTGGTTTATTTCCATTACAATATTTTTGTTCTTTTCTTGTTCCACTATGATACTCGTCTATCTGGTCCCCACATTCCCGTCTCCCAGTACACACACACACACACACACACACACACACACACACACACACACACACACACACACACACACACACACACACACACATACATACACACAGATATACATACATGCATACAGACACTTGATCAAAGTTTCCCGCATTAGTGACTTAGCCCCAGGAACGGACAGAGAAAGGCCGTCTCTCTCACATCATCCATTCTCTAACTGTCATGAGCAATGCACCGAAACCACAGCTCCCTATCCACGTCCAGACCCCCCAGCAGACCTTTTCCCCGGCCGCTTCACATACCTTGATTCAGATGAACGTAACAGAAGGCTGATCTCTATGTGAGACGGCGATGTCCATGGATTGTGCTACATTCCCCCTTGTTGCCAAACTCCCCAGTCACGTCCCATGACTACAGAAGCCACAGCTCCTCAATGGATAAGAAGTGTTGATGATATTCACCTGTATCTCAGAAGTACAAAAGTTATATGTGATCATTTTCTTCTTTCAAACTTGGCTCTTCGTTCCAGGTGGACAACAACAATATTCGTGCCCCCAACCATCCCACACACTCTCACCCTCCCCGCTAATGAGAAAGCTGTAAACTCATAACTTATCCTGATTGAAGCTTTGGCGAGGAAAGGTATAGGCTCACATGTTATCATTATTTAGCCCAAAGGCTACCTCAAAGAAAATATAATGACGTTCGTACATCTAGAGACATTCATAAGTCGAGATGCTCGTCATGATTTTTGATTCAATTCATATCAGGAAGACGACTGGTCGTTCTGCACCCACCGGTCTCTTCTTTCATCCATCCGTCCTCTCGGGGACGACCAAGTTTATACAGATAAGTTATGGAATCTTTAAAACCCCTCCCTCCCTCCCAGGTAAGATGATCACTCTGAAGATAAGTTAGATTAAACTCCTCCAAAGTAGCACCTGATATTCTCTCTGAAAACTTTGATTATTGCGAGAGTTCTGAGAATTTTCAAGGCCATAAAGAACCAAAAAAAAGAAAAAACCCTTAGATATACTTTTTTTTGTTTCTTCTTTCCACTGCGTGAGGACCCCATTATCTGAGATGGCGTCAGCATTGAGTGTCAAGTCTTGATGCTTCCGCTGAGTATATTTGCATAGCCCTTTAGGCCTTCTTTAGTCCTGTTGATAAGTCTGGGAAAAAAAAAATAACTGGCATTTAAGATTAAAGATAACGAATACATTTCTTCTGCAGACTCTACTTCATCTTTATTGTCTATATAACAGCAGTCCCGTGAAACGACTTGTTACTTATGATAGGAGTTTATTTTTCTCCTTTCGTCTGTGCAACCATTTTGCAAAAGAGTATCCTTTATTGTCATAATGCTCTGCACTCGCTCTTCTGTAGCAAGACATCAAATTTCAAGCAATGATACCCACTTCAGTGTTTATATGTATATAATGCTTTCTACATTGAAAAGTTTCGAACCCTCCGCTACTTTATGTAACAGACTGGAGCGTTAGCCACTCAGCAACCAGTGCCCTCCACCAATGGCAGAGTGGTTAACACTTCAGTATGTTACACAGTGTGGCGAGGGTTAGAATCCTCCTTAGTGGAGGGCATTGTACGTATCATATAAGTGGGCGTTTGATGCACTGTATCACTTACACACACACACACACACACACACACACACACACACACACACACATTCATTAAGATTTTCTTCAGCAGGGTTTTTGCCCTCTTCATTGGCTGTCCATGTCTTTTGTAGTACCAACGATGGTTCATTGGATCCGAGTGAGTTGGCGCAATGATTGTGGATTGATCTCTTTACTGTCTGTCAGTCTTTCCTCCGCACTGGTTGTGGAGTTATCGCTTTACTATCTGCCTGTCTCTTTGGTGCATTGGTTGTGGACTTATATCTTTCTAACTGAATTTTCCCGTATATTTCATCAGCTAGGTAGTATAGCAGTTACTAGCGAAGTCGTGCCATATCTCTCGCTATAGCCACATCCTCCCTCCCCTAGCCACCACACCGTCCCTCACCACCGCCACTCCCTCCCTCACCTCACCACCACGCCTTCCCTCACCGCCGCCACTCACTCTCCTCACCTCACCACCACGCCTTCCCTCACCACCGCCACTCTCTCCCTCACCTCTCCACCATGCCATCCCTCACCGCCGCCACTCACTCTCCTCACCTCGCCACCACACCTTCCCTCACCGCCGCCACTCACTATCCTCACCTCACCACCACGCTTTCCATCACCGCCTCCACTCACTCTCCTCACCTCACCACCACGCCTTCCCTCACCGCCGCCACTCACTCTCCTCACCTCACCACCACGCCTTCCCTCACCGCCGCCACTCACTCTCCTCATCTCACCGCCACGCCTTCCCTCACCGCCACCACTCACTCTCCTCACCTCACCACCACGCCTTCCCTCACCGCCGCCACTCACTCTCCTCATCTCACCACCACGCTTTCCCTCACCGCCTCCACTCACTCTCCTCACCTCACCACCACGCCTTCCCTCACCGCCGCTACTCACTCTCCTCACCTCACCACCACGCCTTCCCTCACCGCCTCCACTCACTCTCCTCACCTCACCACCACACCCTGAATGGCTGATGCTCAGCAGTTTCAAGCAATCACCCCGTTGTTTTCCCTTTCCATACCTCTCATACTGCTCACCCAACCTTCTCTCGCTCAGTTGTAAAATGTTTTCCAAAGAATATTTCATCCCAGTCTTACATCTTCTCAAGCAAATGGGCGAATTATTAGCATTTGTGTATGGGGATTAGCTGTTGTTCGTCTGGCGATTTCTTCGACGTGGCTGCAGACTGCGAAC
Organism: Panulirus ornatus; assembly: GCF_036320965.1. Lineage (NCBI taxonomy): Eukaryota > Metazoa > Arthropoda > Malacostraca > Decapoda > Palinuridae > Panulirus > Panulirus ornatus. The sequence goes on along the minus strand of NC_092233.1, from coordinate 11,235,308 downwards.
AAACAGACATGAATGCCTTTCTATAATACAGTTATGGAACTATGAAATCCTGATTTCTTGCCAGAGTCGATCAGAGAATATTCTAACATTGTCACCGATAAACTCGTAAGGGAGGGACCTTATCGTCTCCCATTTCCCACTGGGGAGTCTGCCCTGAAGTGAAATTCAGATTGTGTTTTAAGGAGGGTGTAATCGAAAGGTCAAACTCTGCTGTCCACGCCTGTTATGCCTTTTAAAGCAGTAGGTGGATCCTTTTCGATTCTGTGTCAGTTACCTGTGGTTAAGTATGATTGCAGTGTGACCCAACGAACAGATCTGGAGATATCCTTCGAAAGCTAAGAGGGAAAAATGTTCGTTTTGATAGAATGTCATTTGACATAGTGAATTAATCACCTGCATTTAACAGACTCACGACAGAATTTCGTACGATCGAAATATCCCTGGCAATTTTTGTTGGTGATGTGTTCGGTCGCGGAGTAAGGTTTTGAAGTTGAGGATAACGAACGAATCAAAGAACCAGGATCAGCGGTCCAGCCGTCAAAACGCTTACTGAGGTACAAGAAACCCGATTGACTTTCTATGTCGCTTACTGAGGTACAAACCCAATAAACTTTCTGTGTCACACTGTAGGTCAAGGAAGCGTTAGTGCCCCAAGGAGGCAGTCGACAGGGTTCTGAGATTATCCCCTCTTGTAACTAAGAACCAATTAAGGTCTCTTTTAGGGGGGGAGTACGTCAATGTCAGAGATCTATATTGCGATGTTCACCTGTTACGTTTCCCTAAGGGCTTTGTGGAAGTACGTCAATATCAGAGATCTATATTGCGATGTTAACCTTTTACGTTTCCCTAAGGGCTTTGTGGAAGTACGTCAGTATCAAAGATCTATATTGCGATATTCACCTGTTACGTTTCCCTTAGGGCTTTGTGGAAGTACGTCAGTATCAAAGATCTATATTGCGATGTTCACCTGTTACGTTTCCCTAAGGGCTTTGTGGAAGTACGTCAGTATCAAAGATCTATATTGCGATGTTAACCTTTTACGTTTCCCTAAGGGCTTTGTGGAAATCAGGGTTTTCCCCCCTAACTAGCTTAAGTGGGTGGAGCAGACAGGAGAATGTCTATAATTTCTTGATAAGATGTGTGTATAACTTCACAACCTACCCATAGGACACCGGATTTATACCCACCCACTTGTGGTGCAGATGGACGCGTCATCATTACAGGAGATGCTGTACTGCAGGAGTTTGAGAACGGGTCATTTCCATATATGTTAATATAAGGGGCAGGGGACATTACAACTCATGCCAACCAGGTACTGTCCCATGGAATGAAAGGCACTTATCTTGGCTTTGATGGAGTTTGACGTGTATCTGTAGAGTAGGAAATTTAGGCATCGTTCATTGTGGTTTAAAATATGCACAGAAATGACTTGAAAAGCCAAGATTTTTCGTAAAATGGTTACAAGTTTTAGTTGGTCATTTGTTACTGAATCTGTAAACGCTAAATGAAGATATGTTTGAAGACATCCAACTTGTAACGTGAGTTTGTTCGAAGGATCACGTGAAAATTGGTGAAGTGACGTTCGGTCAGGTTTAACTATACTTTGGTCTGTTGTTAGACAGATTCGTGTGTCATTGTGTCAGTTCACTGGTTCGAGACGAGTCTCGAATCAGTATTTGTAAACTTTAAGAGAATTTCATACAAAACTTGATGTACAAATAAGTCTAAGCTCCTGCGTTGTTCTTAAGAACAAGATACTTTTTATATTGTTTTGATCATTAAAAATAGATTTTTATTATCATTTTTATTAGAAATATTTGCGAAATGTGCTTCAGCGTGGCAACAGATGTTTAGCGGGGGAAGGAGACGTTGGCCTTGGCGGGTTGGAGGTCGACTTTCAGTTATGTCCAAGATAGTTACGTGGGTCAGACACACTCACTGGTCACAGCCACCCGACTTTGGGATATCCTTCGTGCTGTATCGTCGGGGAACTTGGGATTGTAGAGGTAGCTATTGTAGACGTTTATATGTCGTGATTTATATTAGCTATTGTAAGTGTTCATATATATATTGTGATGTATATGCATCGTGGTATTAATGATGCTGATTTTGTTTGTGACTGATTCTGTGTGTGTGACTTTATGGGAAAGTCTACGTGCATGTCTCCTATCTAGAGCAGCCGGTATCGTACCTACAGTACAATGGGTATCGTACCCAGAATAACCGGCACTTTATGTAGCGCGACCGGTAGCGTACTTAAAGTAATCGGTATTGTACCTGAAGTAACCGGTATCGTAACTAAGGTAACCGGGTATCTAGAGCAACCGCTATCGTATCTACAGTAACTGGCATTGCACCTAGAGTAACCGGTATCGTACATAAAGCAACTGAGGTCATATATATATATATATATATATATATATATATATATATATATATATATATATATCAAGACTTACAAACGTGATGTATGGGCCTCCGTGGTGTAGTAGCTAGCGTTTCCGACCGTGACGCATTCATGGGCCGCGTAGGGTCGAGCGCATAGGTTCGAATCCTGGTTGCGGCAGTCTACCATCCACACTCAACCCAGCTGCTCATCCACCCCTAGGGGTTAGTCTATATATATATATATATATATATATATATATATATATATATATTCCTATGAGTCCACGGGGAAATGAAACACGGTATATATATATATATATATATATATATATATATATATATATATATATATATATATATATATATATATCGAAGAGTGCATGTAAGAGGCAGACTGGTGTGTGTGTGTGTGTTGTGGTTGCATCTTTCCATCCTGTCTCTTTAAGCCCGACTGTATGTTTCCCTATACATCAGCTGTTTCCCTACATATGCCACTTGAGACTTTCGCAAATTTCAAGGTATTTATTCTTTGCTTTTTGTTTCCTTCGCAAAATAAAACCTTACAGCTCATATTTTTGTTGTTCTTGTTTTTGCGCGAGTAATTCAAACACATACCAGCCTAAGTGAGCACACGGGGAAAGATGAACATAAAGGTTGGGTGCAGGTCGACTGCCGCGCCCAGGATTCGAACTCCTGTGGGTCTAATCCAGGCTAAGGCCCTGACGACTCTCTGGCCAGTAACTCAAACCATTACACCATGATTGTGTGTGTGTGTGTGTTAGAAAATGATCATTTTCAGTGAGGAATAGCCCAAGTAGCGCCTCTATGTACGCTGCATCTAGTACTAATCCCCCGGCAACCATGCATCAAAACATAGAATCATTACAAGAAATACCACAAAGAATCCGTGTCTCCCAAATAGATCCGGAGGTGCCGCGAACGGTATTATGAACACGTATGTATATCCATTCTCGTGCGCGTATTCTCGTCCCGCGTGGCGAGTTAGTTTCTTTTTTTTGTCTTTTAGGGAGAAACAGTCTTCACTGGAAGGGTAAATGGGAGACGCCCAGGGAAAAACTTGGATGCAACGAGGCGATCAGCAGAGGTGAGCGAACCTCGATTGCGTCACGTCCCCCCTGCAAAAGAGTGAATAATATCTCGCTGGAACCGGACTTAAAGCTGCAGTGAGGGAGGGCATTCCCTAACGAGTTGTTCGGGCAGAAAGTGCCTCATGCCGACCTTATCAAGTGCGCTGTAGTTAGCAACAGAATGATGCTGTCGCTGCTCGATTTCAGGCTCTAGATTAAACTGGGAGGAACTAATATACCTTTGAAAGACAACGGATATGCCAGAATCATATCTGATATTATTGCATACCTCTCTCGTGTGCCTTTGCTTTATCTGAAGACTAGATATTGACTTCGTTAAGTCCGATTATATGAAAGAGAGTACACGATAAAACTGGGGACAGTATGACGCGTAGTTTTTTTAAATAAATGGAAAAATTATACATACCTGCATCTGCACACAATACTGAAAGCTTTCCTTTAAGAAAAGAATACTTTGAATTCCTATAATTTCCATCTTTTAAGTTTTAGCTAAAAAAAAAATTTAGTCATAATGAAATGCATCTTCGTATCCTCAAATTCCCCAAAAGTTTGATATGTAGTCTGCATCAGGGAAACAAGTTGTCATTGGCATTCCAGCAGTTGCAAAGGAGGTGAACGAACCATAAATTGTATTGCATATGCATTACATTTTTATGATTGACTCATAAAAATGTAACGTTTCATCTTTGTCAAATTCTCTCTTATAAAACATTCTTGTGTATCCGTTAGTTTGTGTATTCTCGTATTCATCTATCAACTTTTTTATGCATATATATATATATATATATATATATATATATATGTATATATATATATATATATATATATATATATATATATATATATATATATATATATATATATATTGGAAAGGATCACAATTTTGCGCGTGATCAAGATATTCCTATGAGTCCACGGGAACTTCTCGTGTTTCATTTTCCCCATGGACTCATATGAATATATATATATATATATATATATATATATATATATATATATATATATATATATATATATATATATATATATATATATATTCATAGAAAGGTTGATAGATGAATACGAGACTACACAAATTAACTGTTGCGTGATGGAGAAAGATGATTTAGTTGACGAATCCTCTTCCTTATCCTTGTTATCTTGCCGTATCTTACGGGTGTGCAACTGTAGAAAGATGGGAGTGGGTAGGTCCGTACGTGAGTGTGGTGTCTTGTATGAGTTGCTATTTCGTTGTTCTGTGAGCTGGTCGGACATTTCCCTGTATTTGTTTTCCAGTATCGTTGGCGATGAGTTTAAGAGGCTTAGTTTGTCGCTGGGGGGTCCTGTGTAGTAGATTGGTTCGTTTGTGATGATTCAGAAAGAACGTTTTGTGTTATTGTTTATTGGGATTTAATGGATTGGGGGAGGAGTGCAGGAGGGGAGGCTGTGAGTATGGGGGAGCTGTTTTGCGAGTGGCTGCTGCATTTCCAGGTTTCTGAGCAGTGTAGGAGGGATGATGTGCTGTGGCGATCATACCACCGAGTGCAAGTGGAGCAATATGGCAGAGCAGTGCTTATTGGTTGGTGATCGACATTTGTCACACTGGCCAGAGGTTCAGTGGTTAGAGTTGACGCCAACGGCTTGTGTGAACGTGTATTATAAGACCTTATGGTCGGGCACGGTGGCTAGCGACGGCTCAAGGCTGCGCTCAGCGTGAGAGAAGAGATGGTCGAGACCCTCTGGGATGGGGAGGCGAAGGCAGCGTACCAGTCTTCTGTTCTCGGATGTAGGCGGCTGGAGGCTGCGGCAGATGACGTCTCTCATATCCCACCCCCAACCTCCCGCCTGCGGTGCTGCTACATGCAGGACGGGGGCATATATATGTATAGGTATACCTTATAGCCTCAGTACCCCTGTTACGGGGCTGTTATAGTTCCAAGGCTGCGCTACAGTCGGTAGCAGGGAGGCAAGATATGGGCTCCTTTATAGAAACAGTTTCTTCGACATGATTGTTCTCCTTTCATCTCTATTAACTATAGGACCTCGCCCGAGTTGACCTATTTATCTAAACAGATAGATAGATAGATTTATCTAGACCTATTTATTTAAACAGATAGATAGATAGAGTGAGTGATTGTACAGTGCAGGCTGAGGTCAGTAAAGAACCAGTAGAATAACTTTTGTTGTGAATAATTCCAGATAAACTTGTATTTCTCATTGCAATGTCGTAGCCTCCTTCGGCAGACACACCCAGAGAGGGCTAGTCCATTCCAGGGGGAAAGAAATTGACGGCGAATGGGTTCGTTCTAGGATCATTGACGATGATAAGGATCGTCACGGGCTGGCTGCTTGTCACAGTCCACATGTGCTGTGGTGAAGTACCCCAAGGGTCCTCCCGGCGTAGAAATCGAACCACGCCTTAGAAGATTTTAATAATGTCTGAGTTACGTCCCCGTAAAAGTTGGGATGGTGGCGATAATGGGAGGAAATCAGAAAATGTGTCGCAGTGTAATGGGTGCCGATAATGTCCTGCCACATTTGAGAAGATAATTTACCCAAAATGAAAGGACTTCCAGAGCTTTACCGTAGCTTCGGGGGAGAAAACGTAGTGTATATTCCCTCCTGCCTGTGCTGGAGACGACAGTAGCTGCTTGAATATCTGTGTCCATTTCGATGTATCTGCCTCTATAGATGACTGTGTATCTGGCTAGTCATCTATCCATCTTTCTATCAGTTTATATATATATATATATATATATATATATATATATATATATATATATATATATATATATATATATAATATATACATATATATACGAATAAAGTGTATATGAACGCGCACCTTCATAGAACATACAAAGCTCTATCAGCCAGGATCGAACCTGGGACCCCTTGAGCAAGAGGCAGGCATGCTAACCGCTAGGCTAAGGGACTGTATGATAGGAAACAACTATTCGAAATACTAAGTACTCGAATACCCTTCGTCTCACTATGGTGAGCATGCCTGCCTCTTGCTCAAGGGGTCCCAGGTTCGATCCTGGCTGATGGAGCTTTGTATGTTATATATATATATATATATATATATATATATATATATATATATATATATATATATATATATATATCACATAAATGGCTGCAAGGGTAAAGGTGGATATGTTTTAAGGAATGGTAGTAACTGTAGATTTTGCCTGGATATAAGATCAAAACGTGCATTAGAGGTGTTGGAAACGGTATGCTTAATGGCAACATGTTGTGTGAGGAGGGATGATCAAGTACGGAATGAGAGGGTAAGAGACGGATGGGTAAGCATGAGTACGTCTGAGAGACCTGGAGAGAATGTACTGGAACGGCTTGGAAATATTGAGTGGATGAGTGAGGAGAGGCTGACTAAAATGGTGTCCGTCTCAGAAGTCGATGGACCTAAGGAGAAGGGAGACATCAAATGGGACATGGAAGGTTGGAGTGAAAGATTCTCCGAAAGGTCGGATCCAGAACGTGCAGGAGGGTGTGAGGTGTGCACCAGGTATTTTGGAGCGATGTGGTGTATAGGGAACGAACGTGCTGTCAGCGAGCTGAACCAGAATATGTTGAGCTGTCAGGGGGAAACCACAGAAGGGTTTGTGTCGCTTGTCTGTGGATAGAGGGTTCTGGTGTCGGTACATTGTGTATGACAGGTAGAGTGGATTAACTACAGGTACAGTTTGCACGCTCGTGAGCATTGCAGATCCTGAGGCGAGACTTCGTATCAGATGAATGTTTTCGAAGCTATAAGTCTCTCTCTCTCTCTCTCTCTCTCTCTCTCTCTCTCTCTCTCTCTCTCTCTCTCTCTCTCTCTCTCTCTCTCTCTCTCCAGTACCCCTTTCGCTTCATTTACACTCCCTCTCCCTTTTCTCGGTAATTACCCAAGTAATCTAAAACTCTATCAGAACTATGGTTAATAATCCCCCTAAACTTCTAAGATATCATCCAATCTTCTCTCGGACGTTCACATTTTTTCGTTAGTTTTGGTAAATGATCAGGATATTAGGCTCGTCTGTGGGGGCCAAAGTTTCGCAAAACTTTGTTTCACATCTAGTTATCAATGTGTCACAGCTGTGGAAAGATACTCCTAGTGTAGACGACAGGGTATCAGTTTTATGAGCGATGGTTCACCTAGCGGGGTCCTTCTCCACTGGAAAGGGAGTTTTACGTCTGTATGGAAGACGCCTTGCGAGTAGCTCGCAGGGAATCGTCATAAGCTCCCGAAGAAACGTTTAGGTTTGGGCACTGGGAAAATGTGTAAGGTTGAAGCCACTGTCGCGGCGGTTATACTCAATGAAGGTAAGGAGTAGCCCGACCTTTGTAGAAGAATGACCCACCTTCTCACAGACCTATGACGTTATAGAAAGAGAGGAAGCACAAGGAGGACCTCAAAGGAAAGAGGCGGGATGGTACCAGGACAAAGGCCAACGTATTGTATTTCCAGAGTGTCGTCACAGACTACCTGGGCTCGAATCTCTGCGTACGTTGCAAAGCCATCACTTCCTTTCAGACCCTCTGGTGAAGAATTGACCAAAGAATATTACGTAGTAGAAGCGACAAGAAGTAAGGAGGGAGGTCACTGAATAACTCGACAGCTGCCAATCCATCTCAGAAGTCTGTCGTAGACAAAAATGCAGCAGACTGAACTCGGGAGTATCTTGCAGAAGACGTATGTAAGAAGCGTCAAGTTTTCTACCGCACGTAGCGGGAAGGTATCGGGCCAACTAGACCAAAGTACTGGACGACTCGATAAACTTTGGGACTGGCAGTCTTTTACGGACGGTCAAGAAGTTTGTCACGTTACTGGTTTGGAGATTGTTCCTAATGCAGAGTGAGCACAAACCAATCGTATTTGTGGCTCGAATTAATATCCAGATTATAAGAATAATGGGGTTGGCTCCTGGGAGGAGTTTTGTTCGTCCGCTGTAGAAGAACTAGTTCAGTCTCTGTCAGTTGGCCTTTGTGTCTTGATCGGAGTCGAAATTCCACGATTTTCGACTTGGTGGTGGGAATATTTTTCACAGAATGAGCACCAGCATCGTCATTGATGTCAAGTCTGTAGACGAACAGTTACGCAGGCTTCAGTGTCTTGCCAGTGTGTGTCTGTCTGTCTGTCTGAAAATTACCTATTTGTACTGCACGGGAAGGGAGTCTTAACACTCGTAAGGCCCTATTTCTTAAACATTCTTTACTGTCGAACTGCCTTTTAAACTTTTATATGCTGTCCACTTTTGCCACATCCTCGTTCAGTTTATTCCATTCATCTACCGCTTTTATGCTATAGAATTACTTTTTGACCCCTTTTTTTTTTCTCTCTGTTTCATTCCATGTCCTCTGGGTATTCTATTCTTATATACTTTTAAAGAACTGTTCATTGTCTCCATCATCAATCGAGTTTAAAAGCTTTAATGTGATTAAGTCGTTCCTTAAAAAAAAAGAAAAATGTTTATTTTTCATTTATTTGGTGTCTGTCGGCCAGAGGCAGCATTATATACCTCCACATTATCATTTAATGCCGAAGCCTTTCATTGTTAATATCCAGTTATTGATATTCATTTATGAAGGGAAAGTATCTGGGCCTGAAGAAATTCCATGCATTATATTCTGCTTTATCGTCTCGGTATGTAAAGTTCTTGTTTTTCATGCTGATTACGATTTTGGGGTTGAACTCATGTTTGGGGGAGAGGCATCTAAAGCCTGTAATTGAGCATTTAAAGGATTATAGAATTTAGAAAACGAAACTCATGATTATTCGCTATATATTTGACTTCTGCGAGTTGAAGTATTACATGTTTTACGTTACTATTTCAAATATTGAAGACTTTCATTGAGTTATATCTAAATTTTGAAAATGAATTCTCAATTTTTTGGCTTGAAAAATGCTTGCAGTATTTTTCTAGTTATCTTCGGAAATAGACCTGCTGTAAAAGCTCAATATAGAGCCAAGTACTCATTCTGAAATAGATTCCAGGACTGAAATAATATCAAGAGATCATTAAGCCCCTTTGAGTAAGATTTAAATGATGTAGTATATGTGGTGATAACACATTTGCTCATGATCAAAGTGTTCGCCGATGATAATAGCTTCATTGAAAAATTACTTGAGTTCATGATTGCTTGTATCGACAACGATAGAAAACGGAACATTTCTCTACTTTTATTTTTAATTCATTCTAATTTCTGTAGTTATGTATATCATCTTGGTCTTGTCTTTTATTCTTTCTAGATGAAGATGAAATTTGACTGTTGTTTGACGGAGTGTTATGTCAAAGGACCACATTTTGGAATGATCTAGTCATATCCTTACTCAGTAGGCGTGGTGATGCTGGTTTACGATAAGTGTGTGGGGACACAGTAGGCGTGGTGATGCTGGTTTACAATAAGTGTGGGGAACATAGTATGAGGATACTGCTGTAGCTGGGCTGAAGACGTGTAGACATACCGATTCTGAAATGCAAGACAAAATTATGTTTTCAGTTGTATATATTTCTTTCACCGCATGTTCGATGTATATCAACTGACTGTTATACTTCTTCTCTCTTGTGTCTCCCCTGATGATGTGATTATTACACGAAAGTGCACTTGGGAACGTTTCGTGTTTCATTTTCCCCGTGGACTCATAGGAATATATATATATATATATATATATATATATATATATATATATATATATATATGTATATTGTGGTTCAAAAATATATATATATATATATATATATATATATATATATATATATATATATATATATATATATATATATATATATATATATTTTTTCCCCTGCATGATATCGGTTCCACGAAAGGTCAGATACCTCGTGCATGATGACTGCAAACTCCAAAAACTTTATAGTTTATTTGGAATATGTTCAGTCCACTTTTGCATTGGGTCATTTTCGATTTGGTAGAATATATGTATATACAGAGCTCAATAATTTCTGCATCCAGATACTTGTTTTTGACTGGATATATATATATATATATATATATATATATATATATATATATATATATATATATATATAGATAGAGAGAGAGAGAGAGAGAGAGAGAGAGAGAGAGAATGCAAGGAAGCATTTTTGTCTCCCACTCGCCACATTCATTACAACTGAAAACGTGCTGTTCTCGTTCACTCGTGGAAAAAAGAATAAATGAATAGATAAATGATTAAATAAAATATACGACATACTACATGTCAGTTGCTAGATGTCGCTACTGCTCATCAGAAACTGTCGAGGAATTTATGTCTGCTGCTGTACGTTCGCACACGGACTCCTGCTTAAGGCAAAAGTGTGTGTGATTTTGAGTCCCCAAAGGAAGGATGAACAGCTAGAAATGGCTGTTGGTCGACCGTGGGCCACGCCCAGGAATTCGAACCAGATGTGTGTGTGTGTGTGTGTGTGTGTGTGTGTGTGTGTGTGTGTGTGTGTGTGTGTGTGATTTGCTTCGCATCACAAGTAATTTCAACAGTGAAAAAGAAAATGAGATGTGTTTCTGTCTTCCTCGTTCATTAGACCCTTAATTTCTCTTTACAGTGCCTCTTAACGTTTATATGCACGCCATTACAGGTTTCTTCTATGCACGTAACTGGAAGGAAGTAGAATGCTGGAAGGGAAATTAGTTCATCAATCACTTTTTATGACTGAGACGTGTTCACTAATTAGCACTGGCGAAGATTATATCCCTTTAAAAAGACCTGTGGTAATGACGTGGTATGAATGCTTCTCTGAATATTTACTCTGATATCCCTTGTGATGATAAGTGAAGCCAGCGTTGCAAGTTGCGACGAACACACACACACACACACACACACACACACACACACACACCATCACCAAATGTCGCTCTTGTCATTGATCGAATTACTTGCCGACCCAAAATTCGTCCTTCGCTGGATGACCAAAATACAATATAACACTCGTGGATCGTCATCGAAATGAGCAGCGATAGAAAATATACAACAAATTTTCCCTCTTCTGTTTTTTTTTTATGTATTTAGTTGTCCAGAAATATTTTCCTCTGACGAAGAGAGAGAGAGAGAGAGAGAGAGAGAGAGAGAGAGAGAGAGAGAGAGAGAGAGAGAGAGAGATTCTCTGGGTCAGCCCCCCGCTCCCCCAGCTCCCAGGTGCGTGGACTGGTCATGAATGGAAGGAGGGGGGGAGGGAAAGGTCGGGGGTGGGATCTTGTCCCAAGGACAATGTAAGTGACGAGGGGAACAAGTGAAGTGGGATACGTTCATTTATTTCCTGGCGAGCTCGTCCGCTTGGTCAATACGACCACACTCACCGGCATTGTTTACCTCTGGCGAGTCATGTCTATAACGGGCCGATGTAGCTAGCCTCGCCTCGCCTCCTCCTCCTCCTCCTCCTCCTCCTCCTCCTCCTCCTCCTCACAGCCATTGCTGTTCATCCTCCCCCTCTGTGGACGACCTACAGGTGCATATGTATATAGATAGCGTTGAGGAAGTGTTACCTCAACCGCTGTGGCGTCTCTCTCTCTCTCTCTCTCTCTCTCTCTCTCTCTCTCTCTCTCTCTCTCTCTCTCTCTCTCTCTCTCTCTCTCTCTCTCTCTCTTTTCGAGGCTTTTCGCACCTTTTTCTAGGAAAAGAGGGAACCTCAACAAACCGATACTCCTCTTCCCCCACTGACGATGATTCAGCCCAAGCGAAGGTGACTACTCGTATGTGGTGTGACCAGTTCCAAGAAGACCTCGAAACACACTCACACACACACACACACACACACACACACACACACACACACACACACACACACACACACACACACACACACACACACACACAACTCAAAAGACATTTTTCATTTCCACCAAAATTTGTAAATACTTCCCCTTGTCCCCTCTTTTCGCCTTTCATAATCATCTCTGTATTTCAGTTAAGACCCGGCCTTGATGTGGACTTCTATCAGTGACTGGGGTCTTCACAGTAGTACACACACGTATATATGTCCGCGTGTGTGTGTGTGTGTCTGTGTGTGTGTGTCAACAACCACCTATTCGCAATCGCCTATTTGTACTGTAAGGAGAGGAAGTTTAACACTTACGGGACCCAACCTGAACATTACTGCGAAACCTTTTAAAACTTCTGTATGCTTTCAGTTATTAACCATATCCCCTTTTCATCATCCATTCCATTACTATAAAAGTATCTCATTTTTTCTGATTAGTTTCCTGTTTTATTCTATGTTATTTTCATGTCTTAAGGAGAAGGAGACCCGTGTGTATGTGTGTGTGTGTGTGTGTGTGTAGATCAGCAAGAGGAAAAATGGAAACGCAAAACTCCAAGCGTTATGTATTACCCACTTAGCAAGTTGTATATAGATAACAAAGCACCTACCGGGAATCGAAGTAACGACCCACAGTCTAGCAAACAGAATTCCACATCATATCGGAAACTTAAACGCTACTGATCATCGTACTTACAAATGAGAGGGATTGCTTTAGTACTTCTACCCAAATTACAACTGATATCTGTTGAAATCAGGTTCAAAATTCCTTCTCTTATTATTCCTTTCTCAGATAGGTTTACGTGGTCTCGGTGAGTCTGTATTGTTTCCGTCAATGGAGACAGCGCTCGTGAATCTCTCGTGAACACATGGGAGGAGAGTTGCACAAGGCCACCTCGTTAGTGCGTGGCTGTGAGGGAGGGAGAATGGGGGGGGGAGGAGCAAAACATCGCCACCATTCAAATGGTGCAACGCCACCCAACAGCGTATAGTGTGCATGCATTGAGGCAGACGGCCTCAGCAGCAGTCGAGATCGCAGTACGCCATTCTCCTCGCCGTCGGCTATACATGAGTACACACGGGGAGGGAAGGCCATGGAAGGGAGACAGGTCGGTTCCATCGTTAATGAAGAGCTCCCACAGCTCACGTGCGGTGGTTGGGTGTACGAATAGCCCTGGCAACAAAGACAGGATCTACTTGCGTCCCTCGTCAGCATGCAGGGTGTGTAGGGTGAGGGAGTGAGGGAGGGAGGCTCGGGCTGATAACAAGAGTGCGTGCGTGTTGCTGGGTTCGGATACCCACCTGAGCCAGCCATTGTTCCCCCCCTCTCCAAGTGTGTCTGGACAGTTGTCACTAATCAACACACCTGCTGTGTGAAATACTGCTGTATAGCTAACCATTCTCCCACTACTTTGCTTAACATGTACGTAATGGTCTTGTAAAGAAAATGAGAACATAGCATTTCTCGGTTCCGACGTATATATTGGCCCTTACATCTTCAGTAGATTAAGAAATTTATCTTGTACACGAAGGTGACACCAGTAAACACCATTTTCTAGGTAGAATTTAAAGTTTATACTCAATAGCATCGGTTTCGTATTCAGTATCGGATATGACAAGTATCATGAACCTTCGGCAGTGGCAGTGTTTGCACACCTGACCTTGTCTGTCCCGTGTTACCTTTTCAGTCTTATCTGTATCTAAACCCTCGTAGCGACCACGGTGAAATTCATCGTTGGTAATTCCGCACGCTAGCCCTGGGTTTTTATTCATATCCCTCAGCTGTTGGATTTAAGGAAGGAGGAAGAAAGACCATGAACCCCCGCGACGAAGTGTTGAATAGATATTTTGGGATTCTGAGAAGTTAGAAAACTAATACATAAAATGAGATGACGGGTAACGTACGGTAAAGTGTATATTTAACGTAATTTTCATTATTAGAATACGTTCGATAAAACATCGATTTTTGAAAATCATAAATTCTACCTCTAGTCTGTTATATTACATTGCATACTATACTTTTCCTGCCCTTGGATCTCCTTCTTTGGTGCTCTTTTAGCGCTCCGGAAACCGGCCACGTCTGCTGGAAGGGACCACAGGACAAAGAGTGTGATCTTGTATGTCTGTCTGTCTGTGTTTGGTGACTGCTGTGGTAGATGCATTCTGAGAAGTTTTGTGGTACATTGAACTGATGTTTGTAAAGTTGGAGAGATGACTGATGTTCAGAACGTAGACGAGAGAAAGCATAACACGTACATGCCTTGGGGATGTAGTTTCAGATCGATTTGTCTGGTTGAGTAGGTTTTAAGATTGGATCGGATGGCTGATTGCCAGGTGCTCGTCGAATGAAAACAGTATGTAAGCGTTTTCTCAATGCCTCATTTACTAGGGAAAGGGTGATGTGTAATTATAGATTATTGAAGTGTGAAGCAATAATTCATTTTACTTCTACTTGTGGGTTAGTGGTCGATTATTGTATAGGTTGTGTGAGAGGGGAATAGAACTGCTGCAGAGAACTTAAGTGTAGATTTTTTTTTAAGGTGAAATTGGAAACAATTTTGTTTGACATTGCATTTGCTGAATGTCCTGAGTGATCTACTTTGTATAACTTAGTTATATTATATTTGCTTTTGAAAAGTTGTGATGATTCATGAAGGGGAGGCATAGTTTAGGGTGGAGCAGGTGAATCATTTGTGAATTCATCCTGATCTCCAAAACTGGTGTTGGTGAGTGTTCTGATGGCTTCTGGTTTATGATCCTCGTGTTGATATCTATGATGTTGAGGGGTGAATATCATGTTTGTGTCGAATGTCAAACCAAGCATTGTCGGAGTTCTCTTGTGTGAGAGTAGCTGACCATTCAGGAATTATGAAAGGCGCAAGGTGGGTTCTTGTCTCTGGAGGTTAGTAGGGAAATGGTTGATGTATGTATTTGTATTGCAGATACTCCAGTTTGAATGAAGCTGTGCTGTAATCGCACGATGTCGTGTTGCATGATTGTTGTTGTCTGAGCCTTTGATGGGGTGATGTGATGCTATCGCGAGATCATTTGCTTGTGAGAGGACTTTCGCACTGTGGTCTAGGGAAGGAGACTGAAGGTCATGTAGGAAGAGATTGAAGCGGGTTGGAGAAAGAACTACTTCCTGGAGAACCCCACTGTAGAGCTAGAAGATTATGGAGATATAACCTTTGTGTTTGATTGACTTGGTTGCCAGCTATAAGACCAACTAACCATTTCCGTCTTTTTTTGTGGAAGATGGTGTCATGTACCTTTTATTACGACGATGGGTCTGGGAGTAGTTTTGAATGGTTTGTTGATATACATTGTGCCTACCACTACTCGGATGAGTTATATGGGACTTGTTTGCAGTGTGGTAGCGGAGTACTGGTTCTAAGTCTCTCTTTCGTGGTTGAGAGTAGGATATTTTGGTGGGTATTGTTTGCAGTTCTTCTTGTAAACATATTCTTGTGAAAACGACCAGATAACTGTTTTCTTTGATCAGATTCATTCTGATATTTTCAAGTTGATAGGTATCTCCCTCTACATGGCTGGGAAGGTTGTGTAAGATACCTCCCATGGTCGTCTCAACGTTCCGCTTTGAATACACTAAATCCACTTCAGGAGCGTGTGTAAAGGTCAGTGGAGTGAGTTGGGAATAATTGCAGGTGGCAGGATGAGGCTGGGTAATACCTGTAAGCGGATGTGTATGTAGCGCTAAGCGCTCACCATCTGTAACGCAATTCATGCAGCATATTCATATTGTCTCCCTCTTAGCTCCTGTGTTCTGGCTATTGATTTTGTTTTGGTTGTTTTGGGATGATTAGTGCTTGGGCGATATGTAGTTGTCTTGTTCGCAGCGTAGTGTCCTCGTAGATTCAACAATTGTCTCTCGTAGGAGAGGTGGTGTTGCTTTTCTTAGTTACCCGTAGTTTGATAGAGTCGCCTCATCGGTGTGGATCAAGTCTTGTGGACGGTGTGAAGGTTGCCTGTTGCCCACGTAGGTCGGTGTTGGTTGGGCCAGTGTCATTGATGACATTTGAATCCATACACTTTGTTGGATCCCTGTAACGTGTCTTGTATTTCTATATAGCTGTGTTCATGATCAGCTGTATAACTAGATTGACTTTGTTGTGTGGTTGACGATCCGGGAGACGATACCTCGTAGTATATGTTCTCGTAAACTTTGTAAGCAGTTGATATCAGGTTGCCGCAATGTATCTGTGATGTGTTGCTTAGTTTCTGCTCTTAAGAACTACCGTTTCACATATAGAAGCAAGTAGGAGAAAGTTATCAGCGTGTACATACCCTACATCTTTCAACCGCTTATATATATATATATATTTTTTTTTTTTTTTTTTGCCGCTGTCTCCCGCGTTTGCGAGGTAGCGCAAGGAAACAGACGAAAGAAATGGCCCAACCCACCCCCATACACATGTATATACATACGTCCACACACGCAAATATACATACCTACACAGCTTTCCATGGTTTACCCCAGACGCTTCACATGCCTTGATTCAATCCACCGACAGCACGTCAACCCCGGTATACCACATCGCTCCAATTCACTCTATTCCTTGCCCTCCTTTCACCCTCCTGCATGTTCAGGCCCCGATCACACAAAATCTTTTTCACTCCATCTTTCCACCTCCAATTTGGTCTCCCTCTTCTCCTCGTTCCCTCCACCTCCGACACATATATCCTCTTGGTCAATCTTTCCTCACTCATTCTCTCCATGTGACCAAACCATTTCAAAACACCCTCTTCTGCTCTCTCAACCACGCTCTTTTTATTTCCACACATCTCTCTTACCCTTACGTTACTTACTCGATCAAACCACCTCACACCACACATTGTCCTCAAACATCTCATTTCCAGCACATCCATCCTCCTGCGCACAACTCTATCCATAGTCCACGCCTCGCAACCATACAACATTGTTGGAACCACCATTCCTTCAAACATACCCATTTTTGCTTTCCGAGATAATGTTCTCGACTTCCACACATTCTTCAAGGCTCCCAGAATTTTCGCCCCCTCCCCCACCCTATGATCCACTTCCGCTTCCATGTTTCCATCCGCTGCCAGATCCACTCCCAGATATCTAAAACACTTCACTTCCTCCAGTTTTTCTCCATTCAAACTCACCTCCCAATTGACTTGACCCTCAACCCTACTGTACCTAATAACCTTGCTCTTATTCACATTCTTTTTCATATATATATATATATATATATATATATATATATATATATATATATATATATATATATATATATATATATATATCATACATGGAACGCTCCAGCGACAGACGCGTTGACTGCAGAATGTTGATTGCAAGTGACTGTGACCAGCTGTTGGGATTGGTCTGGGAGAAGCCAGCATGATCACACTCCTCCTACCGTTACCGTATAGGGAAGGCTTGTTCCAACTTCTCGGTCAACAAGTGACAACATCCGGGGAATGGCAATAACCAACCATTGTCAGGATATTGCAGTTCCATTGTTAAGGCCGTGACTGAACTAACTAACTTTGGACCCATGACGGCGTCACCCAGCCACCATTTCCTAACGCATGTTCTCGACGACCTGGGAGTCTGCTGGCGATTTGTGGTCAATATATTGATGGTGGCCGTTCACGAAGAACTTCAAAGATGTCACTACCTATATAATCTCTTCACTGTACAGATTGAGTATGTCTCTAAAAGTTCTTTAGAGGAATAGTTTTTGTTAACACGTGAAGAAAACCTAATGACCAGTTATTATAAGTTATGTGACACTTGTCTTTATGACATCACACGCATCGGAATGTAATGAATGAACACGCTGAAAACCACCCTGACAAATGAGAGAGAAAGAAAGCAAGAAAATTTTTCATCGTACAACTTTTTCTCGTACAACTTTTCCTTCACGTAATGACGAACAAGTCGAGGGCAAAACATGTCCTCCACTCAAAGGCCATCTCGGTTGAATGTAATCCAACAGGAGAAAAGAAAAAAATGCCAGACATTTATCAGGGTTCCGTAGGTGTTTGTGAGCTAGACTCTTGAGGTCGAACAGTTATAGGAAGGAAGAAAGACGAAATGAAAGCGTTCAGCGGCTTCGGTATCTGTAGGGAAGATACGGTGTATCAGTCTCATAGTTTGAAACCGTTGTATGTGTATTATCCTTTGAAGAGGAATGGTAGTCCTCTTTGCGTATCTCCTGCGTTTCGTAAAAAGTCGACTAAGCTGCGGGGGCAGGGGGTTGGAAATCCTCCCCTCTTGTATTATTACTCTCCAAAAGAGTATTAATAAGGCTTATCCGTCCTCGCACTCGTTAGCGCACATGTATATATATATATATATATATATATATATATATATATATATATATATATATATATATACAAAAATGACGCGTATGGTTATAGTGGTAAAATTGAGTGAGCCTGCCTGGAAAAGAGGCTTTTGTGAGGAGATAGCAGGAGAGGCTGGGTGAAGAATGGCAGAAGGTGAGAGTAAAGGCATGGGCGAGGAATGTGAGGCATTCAGGGGAAGCAGTGCCTACGTGTCTGAGAGGAGCGTGTGGCACGCGGAAAGTGGGATGAGGGCAGCTGGGAAAGGGAAGTGAGCGGTGGGATGAGGAAGTAAAGTTGTTAGTGAAAGAGAAGACGGAATTTTATGGGAGTTACCCACAGGGAAGGAATGTGAGTGACTGGGAGATGTACAAGAGAAAGGAGGTCAAAAGGAAATTGCAAGGAAATTGCAGGGGCTGAAAAAGAGAGCAAATGAGAGTTTGTGAGAGAGTCCTGAAAACTTCAGGGAGAATGAGAGGTACAGAAGACGGGAAAAAAATATATAGGGACAAAATGTGATGTAAGGAAGGTTGATCGAATAAGAATGGTAGGGTAAGAGACAGATGTGGTGGTCGGAGGAGTATGTATGAAAGAGCTAAAGATGTCACGCTGAAATGGTTTGGACATATGGAGAGGATGAGTGAGGAAAGGCTGACTAATGGGGGTATATGTGACAAAAGTGGAGGGAACAGGAAAAAGCGGGTAACCAAAGAGAAGGTGGAAGAATTGAGAGAAATAATGCTTTGTGTTCGGGGTCTGGACGTTAAGGAGGGTTTAAGGCGTGCTAAGGATAGTGAATTGGACTAATGTGGTTTACAGGGGACGACATGCTGTCACTGGGCTCAGCCAAGGCATATGAAGCGGTAGAGATGGTCGTTGGATAGGGCGCTAAAGTTTCTTTGCTTTTGTACATGTCAGCTAGAGAGTGGATGTGAGCGAATGAGGACATTATTTCGTCCGTTCCTGGCGCTACTTCGTTAGTGCGGGAATTAATGAACATGTATGGAAATTATTCATATAGGTGTTACCGGAGTCCGCCTGTTACGCGGAGAGTGAAGAGTCCTCTTTTTGCGAGGATGTATTACTGGAAGTACAGTCTTGTCAAAAAGCTTTTCACTTCCAAGGAGTCTACATTTCCCTGCTACTGGAAGTGGCGCAGCCTCGAGTTGCTGGACCCTTCTGAATAGTTTTGGGTAACACCAGAACAATATTCATAGAAATTAGTCTTGAGGAAATTATACGTGCATGAATACACACACACACACACACACACACACACACACACACACACACACCAAAAAAAAAAAAGTGTGGCAATCAGCATACCTCCTTTAACTTTGTACAATCTCCTTATCTCCAAATCACCACAATACGGTGGAACTTGTTCGGGACGCAAGCACCAACTACGGCTGACGTAACCACTCGAGAATCGAGGGAATAAGCAACAATACTTGAGCCTTGAAAGCGGTTATCATACAAGCAGAAAGTGCCAAATACGGCTGAGTTAAGGCTTTGGATGTTGCCTGATCGCCTCGTGGAGGAGATGGAAGAGTCGTGTTAGCACTCGCCCAGTGCTCAAATCCCCGAGAAATTCTTTTCCATCATATATATAACGCGCACATCACGGGGGACAATGGCAGAGGGAGGTTACTGATGCGGCATTTCACAGAGGAACAAAAAAGGGTCGACGGCATTTTATAGGAACTGTTCTCCGACGTTTTGAGGACGAGGAAGGATGGGAGGGAGTGAGGGAGAATAGGATCTTCCACCATCCTGGAGGGGAAAGATCTGCCCGAGATCGTCTTGGGTGAGCGAACGGCCTCGACTGCCGAGAAGTCGGGCCTCGAGTTGTTGCCCAAGTTATGCACAAACTTTCCCCAACAAAAATGACAAACTTTATGGTGAAAAAAATAAGTCCGTTCTCCATTAATGAAGAAACTCGGATGGTATATAAACTGGAACTCGCGTGATTAGAAGTGTTTTCCATCCTGCTTTCGCTTCTTTACCCTCTTGCTTTCAGTTCTTTACCAGACCGTGAAGACAGACTGAGAGAATATTGATGACGAGATAGCATATCGGTTTGATTATCATGCAAGTATATTCTTGAAGAAAGTCGCAAAGTCAAGATACTGCGTCACTTGTTCATGTGAACCTCGCGATAATGAATCATTATTTAATGTGTCTCATTGCTGTCATCAGTTGATCAGAGACTTTTTATCGCTTATCAACTGATAATAGTTATTACCATCCGTCAGTTCCACCATTGATATCACTATCATTACATGTCACTATCTGTAAATATGGCGAGAAACCTATTTAAATGATAAGTATTTCTTTCCCTTTTAGACGGCCAGACTGGAAAAACTGTAAGCGAAAGATGTTATTGGCACCGTCACTCAGTACGCAGGGATGACCACAAAAATGCGATCACTAAAGCACTGTTATAAAACGTGGGAAACGACGATCATTTATGGTAATAATAATATTGATAATGATATGTATATATATATATATATATATATATATATATATATATATATATATATATATATATATATATATATAGATAGATAGATAGATAGATATATAGATATATATATATATATATATATATATATATATATATATATATATATATATATATATATATATATATATATATATAATGTCATGTTAGGCAAAGGAGAATATGCTTTAAATCCGTCCACATTGATTATTTTACAACAAACTTCAACAAAAAGGGAGAACACGAGAGTGAATGTCTTAACGGAGGATGAATTGGAATCGACATAGAGTTGAAGCGGAGGAGGAGGAGTTTGAGGTTCAAAAATCGAATGAAACAAAAGTTGTGATGGCACAACTTGATCTGAAGTGTCTGATGCCACAGTTGCTGAGAGAAACCCCTCATCCAAGCCCAGACTTTGAATATAACATACAAAGGGGAGCTAAAGAAACGGGGGTAAAAAAAAAAAAAAGAGGAAAAATAATAGTTTAAGAAGTTTTAGGTGGAGGTAGAGAGCTCGCCTTTTAAAATGGGGCAGATCCTATTTCCCAAGGAAAACACGAGATGATAAAGCTTTTCAAAAGTTAGCAGCCGAGGAGAGGAAAAATATAGCTGGATATCAATACGGCTAACTCGTTGGTTGCCAACGTCCACACAATTGTTACGTAACGTTCTCGCTAACCGAGCGCTGTTTGGGCTAGCTACTAGCGGCAGTAGGTAGTCGACCAGCTGTTTGGGCTAGCTACTAGCAGCGGTAGGTAGTCGGCCAGCTATTTAGGCTAGCTGCTAGCAGCGGTATGTAGTCGGCCACCTTTTTAGGTTAGCTACTAGCACCAGTAGGTAGTCTGCCAGCTGTCTGGGCTAGCTACTAGCGGCAGTAGGGAGACCGGCCAGCTGTTTAGGCTAGTTACTAGCACCAGTAGGTAGTCTGCCAGCTCTCGGGTGCAGACTCCATAGTAATATCAAGAGGACGGAGAAACACAGCCAGCATAAGTTGAAATGAGAGAAGGTTAAGTTAGTTTAATGACATTTAGAGAAATGATACTTCGATTTCCGTTATACACAGATGTCAAGTATGTAGGTATAGCTGGAGCCGCCATTGTATTAGGGTGAAGCTTTCCTTTGTAAAATAAAGATGATTACCCACAAAGGTGTGTTCTGCATTAGAATAAGACTCCGTTTTGTTTGTGTGTTCTGTATCAGAGTAAAACTCCGGCTTTGCTTGTCGGATATATATATATATTCTTTCTTTCAAGCCATTCGCCATTTCCCGCGTTAGCGAGGTAGCGCCAAGAACAGAGGACTGGGCCTTTTTTGGAATATCCTCACCTGGCCCCCTCTGTTCCTTCCCTTGGAAAATTAAAAAAAAAAAAAAAAAAAAAACGAGAGGGGAGGTTTTCCAGCCCCCCGCTCCCTCCCCTTTTAGTCGCCTTCTACGACTCGCAGGGAATACGTGGGAAGCATTCTTAATCCCCTATCCCCAGGGATGATATATATATATATATATATATATATATATATATATATATATATATATATATATAGGAGAAAGAGTACTTCCCACGTATTCCCTGCGTGTTGTAAAAGGCGGCTGAAAGGGGAGGGAGCGAGAGGGGGGGGGGGGGGCTGGAAATCCTCCCCACTCTTTTTCAGTTTTCCAACGGAAGGAACAGCGAAGGAGGCCAAGGAGGACATTCCCTCTAAAGCTCGGTCCTCTGTCCTTAGCGCTACCTCGCTAACGGGGGGAATGGCGAATATGTATGAAAAGATATGTATATAATGTTAGCCACAACATTTTCGTTCGTTTCGTCAAAGATCATACCAAAAGTGGAATTAATGGGTTTCGTTTTGGATTTCCCTAATTTCCGAACACATGATCGCTCTTCTTACAAAAGATAGAGCAGTCAATTCTCAAATGTCCTTCTCACTCTATTTTCAAAACTTACACAGTGATCTCTCTCTCTCTCTCTCTCTCTCTCTCTCTCTCTCTCTCTCTCTCTCTCTCTCTCTCTCTCTCTCTCTCTCTCTCTCTCTCTCTCTCTCTCCGCTACAAGAGCCTCGTAAAGACTAGAGAGGACTCCTGGGTGGTGCCAGAGTGTGGATACTGATAGATATATTACTAATAACTATTGTTATCTGAAGAGGATTTCCCTTTCCAGTACAGCTGACACACTCCACAGGATGGCCACAGTCGAGTGAATATAAAATATCGATGATTATATCCATTATATAAAATGTATATCGGAGCTTTTGGCCAGAGAGGTAGAGTCGATTATTCATGAGAGGTCTATTGTTCCGTTCGTGTTATCATGGCAGAATGCCAGTTTGAATTGATAGATTTCGGTGAAATCCTCACGGGAGGCAGTAGGCTTGACTGTTTATAGACCTAGCATGCCATACGTCAAGTGGTTAATCATACCAGAATTAACACTTCCCCATGGTAAAAGCCTTTTGTAAGACATGACAATGGTAGATATGGAACGGTGACGATGCGTCTTTAGGATATGTTTATTTGTTTTGTGTCGTCACTGAATCCTAAGTATAGA
This sequence comes from Panulirus ornatus, assembly GCF_036320965.1. Lineage (NCBI taxonomy): Eukaryota > Metazoa > Arthropoda > Malacostraca > Decapoda > Palinuridae > Panulirus > Panulirus ornatus. Next base: position 11,211,673 of record NC_092233.1, on the reverse strand, counting down.
TTACGACTTTGTTGTTCTTGTTTTAGTTGTTCTAGTTAAGTCAACTGTTACTTTATCAAGACAAGACATTTATCATTGATGTTAAACGAGGAATATATCACATTGAACGAAAGGCGCATTTGGTGAATTAAAACGTTTTCCTATAGAATAACAGAGACTGGCGCTTCAGACAAAAACTATTTCACGTGCTGGATTCTGTCGTGGGATCAGCGTATATATTACGTAGGCGTTACATTGCTGCTCCAAGAGGTTAATCATAGCTTGAGTAATTCAGGACTTGTGTTACGTATCCACATGCGGAATGAAAGAGTCATGGTGAGTAGGATAGTGAAAATGATGAGGGATTGTAACCTTTGGCCAGTATGTATCGTGGGGAAAGCATTATGAGTGGGTTATGTTGCAGTTTAAATTAATCAATGTAAGAATAATGCTGATTAGTTAGTTAGGTCGTTCAAGGTATATTTGACCGAAGGAGAACTGCCAGAGGAGTGGCGGAGTGCATGTGTAATGGGAGCAAAATGGAATGTTCTGTTCACATGGGACGTGGCTGTTGAATACACAGGGTATATTAGATGGGAAGTTAACAGAGTAGTGTTATACGGAGCAGGTAACTAGGAAGGAACACTGTGTTTACATGAGAATTAGAGGATGTGTGGACCAGATGTTTTCTTTGGAAAATGCTTCTACCAAGTGCTTGCATAAAGATGGTCTGCGTGGAGCATTTATGAATCTGGAGAAAGCGTAAGATACGGTCAACACAGACGCATTTTGAAAGGTGTTCTGGATGTGTAGTGTTTAGGGAATGCTTCTAAATGCAGTGAGGGGTTCCTGCCATGAGTGCAAAGCATGCGTGCGAGTAGGAAGGGAGGAGGGTGAGAGGTTCCCGTAAAAGCGGGTCTACGTTGAGTATGTTTGATGCTACCATAGCTAATCTCTGAATTGGCATGGTGGTGAAGGAGGGGAATGTGAGGGCCTTGAAACTGGGTACGTATCTGCAGTATATATATATATATATATATATATATATATATATATATCCCTGGGGATAGGGGAGCAAGAATACTTCCCACGTATTCCCTGCGTGTCGTAGAAGGCGACTAAAAGGGGAGGGAGCGGGGGGGCTGGAAATCCTCCCCTCTCATTTTTTTTTTTTTTTAATTTTCCAAAAGAAGGAACAGAGAATTGGGCCAGGTGAGGGTAGTCCCTCAAAGGCCCAATCATCTGTTCTTAACGCTACCTCGCTAATGCGGGAAATGGCGAATAGTTTGAAAGAAAGAAAAAAGATATATATATATATATATATATATATATATATATATATATATATATATATATATATATATATATATATATGCAATTGAGTGGGAGAAGTATAAAAGAAAGAGACAGGAGGTCAAGAGAAAGGTGCAAGAGGTGAAAAAAAGGGCAAATGAGAGTTGGGGTGAGAGACTATCAGTAAATTTTAGGGAGAATAAAAAGATGTTCTGGAAAGAGGTAAATAGGGTGCGTAAGACAAGGGAGCAAATGGGAACTTCAGTGAAGGGCGTAAATGGGGAGGTGATAACAAGTAGTGGTGATGTGAGAAGGAGATGGAATGAGTATTTTGAAGGTTTGTTGAATGTGTCTGATGACAGAGTGGCAGATATAGGGTGTTTTGGTCGAGGTGGTGTGCAAAGTGAGAGGGTTAGGGAAAATGATTTGGTAAACCGAGAAGAGGTAGTAAAAGCTTTGCGGAAGATGAAAGCCGGCAAGGCAGCAGGTTTGGATGGTATTGCAGTGGAATTTATTAAAAAAGGGGGTGACTGTATTGTTGACTGGTTGGTAAGGTTATTTAATGTATGTATGACTCATGGTGAGGTGCCTGAGGATTGGCGGAATGCGTGCATAGTGCCATTGCACAGAGGCAAAGGGGATAAGAGTGAGTGCTCAAATTACAGAGGTATAAGTTTGTTGAGTATTCCTGGTAAATTATATGGGAGGGTATTGATTGAGAGGGTGAAGGCATGTACAGAGCATCAGATTGGGGAAGAGCAGTGCGGTTTCAGAAGTGGTAGAGGATGTGTGGATCAGGTGTTTGCTTTGAAGAATGTATGTGAGAAATACTTAGAAAAGCAAATGGATTTGTATGTAGCATTTATGGATCTGGAGAAGGCATATGATAGAGTTGATAGAGATGCTCTGTGGAAGGTATTAAGAATATATGGTGTGGGAGGCAAGTTGTTAGAAGCAGTGAAAAGTTTTTATCGAGGATGTAAGGCATGTGTACGTGTAGGAAGAGAGGAAAGTGATTGGTTCTCAGTGAATGTAGGTTTGCGGCAGGGGTGTGTGATGTCTCCATGGTTGTTTAATTTGTTTATGGATGGGGTTGTTAGGGAGGTAAATGCAAGAGTCCTGGAAAGAGGGGCAAGTATGAAGTCTGTTGGGGATGAGAGAGCTTGGGAAGTGAGTCAGTTGTTGTTCGCTGATGATACAGCGCTGGTGGCTGATTCATGTGAGAAACTGCAGAAGCTGGTGACTGAGTTTGGTAAAGTGTGTGGAAGAAGAAAGTTAAGAGTAAATGTGAATAAGAGCAAGGTTATTAGGTACAGTAGGGTTGAGGGTCAAGTCAATTGGGAGGTGAGTTTGAATGGAGAAAAACTGGAGGAAGTAAAGTGTTTTAGATATCTGGGAGTGGATCTGTCAGCGGATGGAACCATGGAAGCGGAAGTGGATCATAGGGTGGGGGAGGGGGCGAAAATTTTGGGAGCCTTGAAAAATGTGTGGAAGTCGAGAACATTATCTCGGAAAGCAAAAATGGGTATGTTTGAAGGAATAGTGGTTCCAACAATGTTGTATGGTTGCGAGGCGTGGGCTATGGATAGAGTTGTGCGCAGGAGGATGGATGTGCTGGAAATGAGATGTTTGAGGACAATGTGTGGTGTGAGGTGGTTTGATCGAGTAAGTAACGTAAGGGTAAGAGAGATGTGTGGAAATAAAAAGAGCGTGGTTGAGAGAGCAGAAGAGGGTGTTTTGAAATGGTTTGGGCACATGGAGAGAATGAGTGAGGAAAGATTGACCAAGAGGATATATGTGTCGGAGGTGGAGGGAACGAGGAGAAGAGGGAGACCAAATTGGAGGTGGAAAGATGGAGTGAAAAAGATTTTGTGTGATCGGGGCCTGAACATGCAGGAGGGTGAAAGGAGGGCAAGGAATAGAGTGAATTGGAGCGATGTGGTATACAGGGTTTGACGTGCTGTCAGTGGATTGAATCAAGGCATGTGAAGCGTCTGGGGTAAACCATGGAAAGCTGTGTAGGTATGTATATTTGCGTGTGTGGACGTGTGTATGTACATGTGTATGGGGGGGGGGGGTTGGGCCATTTCTTTCGTCTGTTTCCTTGCGCTACCTCGCAAACGCGGGAGACAGCGACAAAGTATAAAAAAAAAAAAAAAAAAAAAAAAAATATATATATATATATACATATATATATATATATATGTGTGTGTGTGTGTGTGTGTGTGTGTGTGTGTGTATGTGTGAAACGCTAATAAAGTTACATGAGCAAGTGAGGGAAAGAATTGCCATTAAAGTTTCCTTGGCCACAGGATCGACCAAGAATGGGTTTCCGATAGCCACTGTGGCTGTAAACTCCTCGTCACTGTGTTTTACTGTCTGCTAATATTGGAAGACGATTCTTGTATACTGCCAGCCAACCCAGGTGCATTCTGATGCTGTAGTGTTGGATAATGCCATTGTGACACGACGGTCAGACACGTCGTATGGTATAGCAATGTGACGCGCTGATCGGCGGTCACAGGAAGTTTTGAGATTTGTTAATGAAGACGATGAAGGAAGGAAAAGAGGTGCAAAACTCTCTTCCACAAAGTTAGGTACAATCTATTAGCTGAATCTTTTTATTATCCATGGTTACCAGGCAGTTGATATACTATTCTCGAAAATATGAGAATAGTTACTGCAATAGGAATTAAGAGTCTTGGGGATTCCTGAAGCTTTTATCTGAGCCTCATAACACGTCCAGTACCAATGTATGTTTTCCATTCATTAGGAGTTTAAAGTTCAAGTTTTGATTCTCGTTGATATACCCATAACAGTCTCAGTCAGGTCAGAGGCTGGCAGTGATGTAAATGAAAGAAAGAAAAAGAAAGAAATTGATAATGAATGAGTAACTGGGTTAAGTCTGTGATGAGTACACAATGTAAAGGAAAAAAAAAGTTTGCTTAATTCAGAAGCATACAGGATGATCAGAAGACACAAGTCTGTGTTGATCCTTCATAACGAAATCACTGGAATAAAAATCATGAAAACCATTCATCAAAATTATCAGACAACTGGCGATAAGGTAAGACGTGCCTACAAAAAAAAAGAAAGAAGTGAAACGGTATAGATTAATGAAAGGCAGACGAACGAAGATTAAAAAAAAAAAGACGATTAAAAAAAACAGGCATTTCTCACAGCACAGGTGCCCCCTACCAGAGTCGACCTCTTGGAACAAATGGCGAAAAGTATCAGCCATTCCTCAAGCGACGAGAGACTTCCCCCCCTTTGAAAGGAAGACAGATTGTAGTAGTAGAGTCGTGAAAAGCACCAGTGAGTGGGAGGGTTCCACACTCTGGCTAGAGAGAGAGAGAGGGAGAGAGAGAGGCATACACTGCAGCTGCCGGTCTACCTCTGTGTCGCGAACGTCCACACGACCTCCACAGGCCGTACCGACGTGCTGGGTACTGCAAGTGGTCAGTCCTTAAGTTGAAGAAGCCAGACGTGAGGAGAGAAACGCGGAGGAACAACAATGAGGCGAGGAGAAGTGAGATAAGAGTGAGTCGACAAGGCAAATGACCTCTTACCTTAACTCTGCCGAGGAGAGAGAGAGAGAGAGAGAGAGAGAGAGAGAGAGAGAGAGAGAGAGAGAGAGAGAGAGCGAGAGAGAGAGAGAGAGAGAGAAGTCTATGAATTTTCTGTGCTTAAGGAGCAGCAGTGAGATGTGATTGAGAACTGAAGAAAATAATCTCGAGTTCTTTTTACAGGCAGACTTAGTTCTTTCAGTAAGATAAAGATTCCAAGGGATGTTAAAAGTTACTTTATTCCCAAGTGAACTGACAGAGTCGAAGGATTTGATTAGGAAGAGTACAGTTGATGCGACAAGGTTCCAAAGAATTTTTAGGGAGAAGTGGAAAGTAATTGGTTGTCGGAAGCAATGATTTATGTAGGATTATTTCAACTCCATCGAGAGGCGTCCAGTCGAAGTGAAGTGTGGAAAAGGAACGGGTAATGATGAGAAATTTGAGGGCGACAGCGAAGAGTTACAGATGAAAATGAGTCAGTTTCCCGTAAGTTTGATATTGGAAGCCTGTCTGACAGAAGTCGGATGTCAACTTCCATTAACGGTAGGCTATAATTCCTCCATTCTTAGTGTAGAAAGTGTCACTTTTTCTGTTGTCCTCTGAACTCGTGTGGAAAAAGATGACACAGCCTCGTAGCAGAGGAGTGGGGTGTGAAAATGTGTGACGAGGCTAAAAGTATATAAGATGGCAGAAAGCAAAGCAAAGTAAAACTATAAGTTCATAGAGAAGTTTTGAGGTAGATATCAAAATCAGTTTTCGTATATTCCAGTAACCACAGACATTCGACTCCGGAATCGCTCGTATCCTATCCTCTGTACAGTAAAGATGCCACCGTTCACAATACTCAGTAGTCTTTGTGGATGTACAACAGTGCACGTTTACATCCAAAAGTCTCTCCACCCCTTAACATCTAGCCTTCCCTCCGCGAAAGACTATAGTACTTTAGACGATTATAACTGGTTCACGTACATTGGTGATGCACGCTAGTGAGGAGGAGGTTAAATTGATTTTCTCTGTAGATGTTTTACTCTCGTAAATGAACAACTGGAAGATTTATTTTCAGAACAGTTATATACAGGAGAATAGTATATGCCGGGGACGCTTGTACCTTGAGTGCGTCGTGATGAGGGGTCGTTCTTGTAACACACACACACAGTCCTTCTAGGCTTAGCTGAACAAGTGCAGTTTTCGAGAAAGGGAAATTTTCTCAAGTGAAGAGAACTAGTATGGAACACACATCTACCTCCTCTCAAAATGTTCTTACCTCTTATAGCTAATTCTTCACTTGTATAGTTCTAAACTTTATCACTGGTAGACGTGTCTCAAGTGACACTACTCCCTTAGGCTAGGAGATGGAACAGATAATACACTACAGAACATACTATACGAACCTCAAAACCTCATTCATCCCTCCATCGCTTTCTCTCTTCCTCTGCATTGAATTCAGTAGCTCCTCCCATTGACCACTGCGTGTGTGACACAGTACCTCATACTGCGCGGAGTGCCGGCCTGTTACAGTTTGAGCCATACATAAGAAGCAGACATGCTGACCATAATGCCTTTCTGAGCCTCGCGCACACCACAAACCTATAGC